>NC_091118.1:1984368-2111868 GCF_040183065.1 Periplaneta americana
TGCAAATTTCCGAAATTAGATAAACGAAATTGCACAACTAAGTATGAAAAACAAATTGGCGGGAATTAATAGTGCGATCGAGAAATGAGTTACTGTGAGGGATTCACCCGTTACCGACGTCAGACGCGTGGGTATCAAAATCGGGGTCTGGATCACAAGAAGATTCTTAATAAGTCCTAAAACTAGACTCTAGCACAGAAAATCAAAAGGGCACATCCAATATTTTCACGTGATCATTAAACATAAAGTCACTTCAAAACTGGCACTCTCTTGAAAGACAGCATCATCCGTCTGCTGCACGATAGCCTCCCGCATCTTCAAACATCGCACTTCGTCTGTTGAAAGATGACGTTCCCTCTCTTGAAAGATGATGCTCTGTCTCTTCAAATATGGCGACTCAACTAATGAACGATAGCTCCCCGTCCTCCATCTTTTGGAGGATGGCACCGCAAATCTTCAAAGATGAAACTCCGGCTGTTGGAAGATGGCACCCCTAACGTTCAAAGACGAAACTCTGGCTGTTGGAATATGGCTCTCCGTATCTTCAAAGACGAAACTCTGGCTGTTGAAAGATATCACCCCGTATCTTCAAAGATGAAACTCTGGCTGTTGAAAGATGGCAGCCCGTATCTTCAAAGATGAAACTCCGGCTTTTGGAACATGGCTCACAGTATCTTCAAACATGCAACTCGTCTGTTGGTAATGTCGGTTCTTCTCTTGAAAGAAGGCGTTCTGACTCTTCAAAGTTGGCACTCCCTCTGTTGATAAAATGTTACTCTGCAAAACATAGGGCTCCAGCTCTGGAAGACAGCAGTTCGACTCTTGAACGAAGGTACTCGCTCTGTTGAAGGATAGCGCTCCCTCTCTTGGAAACTGGCACTTCCGCTCTTGGATATTAGCACTCAGTCAAGGAATCTTGACACACCGGCACATATGAATGACACTATGTCACACAAGAATGTCGTTCCGTCACAGAGAAATCGCATTCCATACTGAAAAATGGACAATTTTCCATGGAAATAATACTCGGGAAATTCCTGAAGTATTAATTCGGCACTCAAATTGTCGCTAACAATCTGATATACATTTTTCGCAACTCTTCGAATAATTTCACCTATGCACTGAATTGTATCAGTGCGCCACTGATATAGATCACATCGGCCGGTTCAAATAGTTAATCTCGCACATTACATAGATCAATTCAGCAGCAGCATATCACGAAGCTTCATTCAAAGGCACTCACTTTAAAAAAATATCACATAACAATAAAAATTATCTCTCCTATAATTTCAGTACATATACTTCGATAATGAAAAATATTCAGTCGACTATTGGAACAATATTTTCATTACACTCAAACACAAATATTAACACTGTATTTTGAAGATATATTAAACGAACTTTTACGAAAAATTATTCTCTGTCTTGAAAATATACCCTACAACAAAATACATTAATTTAACTCTACAAAAATACAATACGGCAGGCACTTCGAAATATTATTGGGCAATTATTTGAAATATTTCTTCGGGATTTCTAAACATTAATTTGGTATTAACAAATATATTTTCGACTTTGAAATTATTGATGCTTTTTATCGAAAAAGAGCAATTATATTCACCGAAACATTAATTCTTCTCGTCCAAATTTTAATACCACTTTGAGCACATTAAAACGCTTAGTAAGGGTATCAACTATGGGCATTAAAATATTAATTCCGCACTTCGACATATAAATTCGTCACTCGGAATAATTATCTTGAATTTAAAGAATCGAATATATGGTGAATCGGATAAAATTATTCCGGATATTCGTAATATATTTCCACTAAATCGTAAGTAATCCATTCTGCTCGAACAAAATAATAGAACCCTAGTTAATAAATTGATAATCAGACGGACACAGAAACATGAACCTGGTAGTTTAAAATAAATACCGAAATATTTTCTAAATATTTATGTAGCGCTTGTAACAATATAAAAAATATCATGCAAATATACAGCCTTGCTCCAACATCGAAACGAAAAATAATAAAATATAGTACAAGAACACCAATATGGGACTACAAGAAAGTCAAATAGGGAATGTCAAGAAAGTAATTTGGGGACCTCAGGGAATATCAATTCAGAGGTTTAAGGAATATTAATTTAGCACTTTCACGTGTGTCAAATCTGTACTGTCAAGAATAACAATTCAACACTTAAAATGTTCATTTGACACTATAAAAATATCAGTTCCGTACTATTGGAAATATATATTCGCTGTTATCAAAAAATATCCTTTCAGATTCTTTAAGTATTTCACTTCGGCAGTTCGAAAAATATATCAGAACTTCGGAAATTACGTACACTCTTCGAAAATGTGAATTTTGCACTTCGGAATATCCCAACTCCGCTTTTGCAAATGTATCAATTCCTCACCTGGCAGAGTATCAAAAAGGGATTTTGCCAATTACTAACTCGGCAATTTCAAAATTAGCAACTCGGTGTTTCATGATTAGCAATTCTGCAGTTTCAATGTCATACTTTTCATTCCATTAGCCGTCAAGTCTTGGTTTCTTTCAGTCACATTCGAAATTCCATCCTGCATTTGGTATAGTGTTTCATTCCTGCAAAGTTCAACTTTATCCTGGCCAGCTTCCCAATAAAGTTCTTCCACTCTAGTCTTCGTCTTCCTATTTTCTTTCTGGTGATGTAGCCTTTATGAGTTTAGGATTCGTTGGTTATCCATTCTTGTTACATGGAATAAATCATTTCAGTGCCTTGTTTCCTAATGTGTTAAATATTCAGTCATGCTTAAAATCCGGGAAATTCTTTTCTTTCTTCATTTTGCAGTTCCCTAAACGGGTTCTTAGTCCTATACTGGAGGCATTGTTTGATGGAACACATGGTCTCCAAGTATTTGTATCGTCTTGGGATCACGGGTGTCCCAAATATACCTCCAGGCCCTGGTTACCCTTTTTAGTCGCCTTTTACGACACACATGTGCTGCGTTGGGGTTATTCTTATTTCCGTCTAACACATGGGATTTCGAAACATTCGGCACTATGAAAAATATCACTTCGGTGCAGTAAATTTACGAACGCGGAAATTTTCAAAAATAACACAGGCACTTTGTCTGAAATTTATATGCCGGCATTGAAAGATTTTTTCGGAACTTAAAGATTAGCATCACACAAAACATCACTCTGATATAGAAACATATAGTCGTGCCATGCAGGAAGACGTTCCTAGTTGGGAAACTTGCACGATCGCTAACTTCTTCTTGAAAAGACTTTAGAATATGTATATGTCAAATCAAGTGATATGTTTTCTTATCCCTTGATGCACTAAACATTGTGTAACTCTGTCATCTATCGGACTGCGTTTGCAATGAAGTCTAGATTTAATACCGTGCGACATAAAACTATTTTGCCAAATGGGAAAGAAGACAAATTTAGCACCATATCAAAAATAATTAGGAACTCGACGAAGACAAGGACCACGGAAAAGACAACTACGACAATAAGGACCATAAAGAAGACAGCAAGTGCTACCATAAGAATAATTACGAAGACAGTAAACGCCAGGACAAAGACAAAGACTCGATTACGACAATATATGGCCGACGACAAGGACAGCGAAATTAATCATGATCAGAGAAGCGTGATGGATGAAGGCAGCGATCCCAAGAACCAAGGTGGAAATATATTTCTCCCATTTGGCGAGTAGATTTCGTGTCACACGGTACCTTCCTAAATACAGACGATAACATTTTTCTTAAGTCTATATTTTTTTGGTAGAGTTGCGAGAAGAATGGGAGAATTGGGTAAAATTAATCACACACGGTCGGACGTCTTCCTGTATGGATACAAGTGTATCAATTAAGCATCTAAAGATATCACTTCAGCATTGAAGAATATGCCTGCTTACTGAAAGCCATCACTTTGGCCCTGAAAATCCTACATGGAACAACAAAAGGCACTCCGGTACAGAAAAATCATAATCTTGCACTGTGAAATGTCACTCCTGCACAATAAAGTATCGATCTGGATCTGGAACTTGTCATTCCTTCTCTGGAAGATATTTCTCACGTTCTGTGATAAACATAGCTCAGCCACTGTGGAAATAATGTGTCCTATATTCAATGATATTTCTCGCGTACGTTGAAAAATTTGCGTCAGTCACTGTGAAAAATTTCACTCCGGCACTTCAAAGAAATTCAGTATGCCTCCAATAGAAATATCACACGCCAATGAAAAATACAACTACGTCACTCCCAAACTCATAACTGTACATAAAAATATCACTTTGACACATAAAAAAAATCTTCTCTTTGGTTTTGAAAAATACCACTACAGCACTGGTATCAGTCACACATAAAAAAACTCCGAGCAGGTTATTTGAAATATACCGAAAGGAATTGAAGATTAACGAGGAAAAACATTGAAAGCTGCAATTCTGTTAAGGGTGATATCATCTAAGTTAATACATTACTGCGAAATTTATTGCTGGTCCTAATGAAATAGTGGGAAAAGTTAACTATATAAGTGGTGCTAATCTTCCTTTTCCAGTTTTGATAAGAAAAACACATAAATTTATCAGTTACATACTGAATTAGATGACGACATCACACTTAAGAATATTGTGACTTTAAATATTTTTAACCTGTATCCGTCAATTAGTAACATAAGAACGCGGTACTTCAAAATATGAAATTGGTAGGTTGAAAATTTCAAACCGCTACTTCGAGAAATGTCATACTGGTGCTCTGAAAAATGTGACTTGCGAATTGCGAACAATATAACATGGAATTTTGAAATATAACCTGGAACTCTGAAATGTATCAACCAAAAAGTATGAAAAATATGTATCAGGCAGTTTAACAAATAGCAACAACTGACAACGAAAATATTATCCGGCCACATCGCATAATATTAATTTAGTAATCGAAATAAACGTCACTTTGCAGATTGGAATAAGCTTATATAAGTCTGGCATTTTGAGGAAAATAAACGTGAAATCATTAAAATGTGAATTTTGAAAAATATAATTTTGTATTTCGAGAACTGTTCACCCGGCACTTCACGAATGTATACCTTATACTGAAGAAAATCAATCGAGCATCGATTAAAATAAAACAATATTAAAATGTCAAATTCAAAACATGAACCCGACGCTTCGTAAATTAAAAGCACGAGATTTCATAAAAGTATTGCAGTCGAATTGTGATATACATAACTGGTCACTTCAAAATAGTAACGTAGAACAAGATATCTCATCCCTCACTAAAAATATTTCAATGAGACTTTGAAAAATGAATCCGGCATCATCAAATACATCAAAACGACGTTTTGGTAATTATAATAATACTAATGGGATACGCACGGGATGCAATACTACTTTTTTTTTCGCAGAACATAACGCAGTGTCGTTAACAAAATCACTTCAATGATCACAAAACTGTCGAAAACGACAAATTATCTCTTGTTCATGCAGTTGCAGCTGCCAATCCATTTACAGTATGTCTTAGCTCATCATTTTCTTCGGTCCACGCTGCAGACATCACGGTATTCGTAGAACAGAATTCGGACCAAATCAAAATTTTCTTCAAGGTCAGCTCTTGAAGTGAATCGGTGTAGACGGCAGCAGTAGCAGGGTCCGAAGTGATCTATATTTTGATAACTTTTAAATCCGCAATTTCAAAGATAAGTAACATGGTGTAACATCAACACCGACCCCAGAAAAATAACACTCCGACACCGAAACATATCACTCCGACAATAGGATGTTTCATTCCAGCAGCGCTTAAATTATCACTGAAGCAATGAAAACTATTACTTTGGCAATGAAAAATATGATTCCTGAATAGGCTATTCAAAGATACCAATACGGCAATTTCAATATTTATATTTCGGCACTTGAAACATCTTCTCGGCGATTTTAAATACCTTATAAAATGGCAGCTATCAAAATAATCACTCAGGAAGTAACAAATTATTAACCTAGGATAATGGAAAACATTATACAAGAGAATTCTTCTCTGCGAAATCTTAATCCGGAATTTCGGAAGATTAAAAAGGAAATTTGAAATACTACGCGATTATTTCGAAATAATAAATTATTTGATACAACTATTTCGAAATTCTTTTCATTATTGGAAATATCTTCTTTTTTTTTCACTAAGAATTTGATTCAGTTCTTCGACATATTAATTCAATTCCTCAACATTCGATATGACGTATTAATATCTATAGAATTACACCTTCAATAGAGAGTAGAAATGTGTGTAGGTCTATAGCAATGTGTCCAGCTACAAATATTAAACAGAGAGTGTACACCTGTGAAGCACCGGCAGTTCACCCACTTCCACGCCACAGAGAGGTACACGAGCGGAGACCCAGAAGGGATCAGGAGCGAACTTTGATTTCCGGATTAAAGCTCTTTGTTTTCACCTCAAATATCTCAAAGACATGTTAAAAACATTTTCTTGATTAGCCCGTTCTTCACCCTTCAGAGCCATTCCGTCCCATCCACAATATTTTTAATTCAATTTTTAAGCTCATCTTTTTCAAACAGTTATCTAAATAAAAAGTATGTAAAAAAAACTTATGTTTGGACTCGTGAGAAGTTTCTTAAACGAAATGCCACGCGATTTAGACGATCTCATAACTGTAGTAATGAGTCGTATATTTTTGATGTTATACGATTTTTTTTTAAATATCAAGTATTCTGAACAAAGATTAGAAGAATAACCGGCTACATCCGCAGCCACAGGTTTGAAACGATATTTAAAAAAAGGATTACTAGACACAGTGCTATAGAAAATACTTTTTTGTTTTTAATTAAACCAAACCTCGCTGTTACAATTCATAGCAAATATAACTATTATGCTTTACCGTACAAGGACATAAGTTTGTTATATTTAACTTAACCTTGCGTTCTAGATCCCAAACATCAAGACAATATTTTTCTTTACAGTTTTATAATAATATAATTGAAATAAATTACATTACAATTAAAATAACATTGTCTAAATATTACATGTTGTTTAATCAACTGTCCGAAGGCTGACCTGAACCTCACAACTGATAGAAACAACGAAGCACTTATGAGGCAACTAGGCCAGGATATAATGTGGTAGGGTGGCCAGTTCCTTACCTCCTACTTTGCGTAAATCGCCGACTAGCTACCTATTCCATAATCAGACTTCAGATGCATACAATTTTTATTTTTCTGACACATATCGTCGAGTGAGATGTACTGCCTGATAAAGGATGTAGGCCTACATATAAACCAGTACCTCTATCAGAGTATGAAATGTTACACAACATGTAAAAATTAGATAACATGTAGACAGTGAGAAATCCAATAAGTGGAAAAATATAACAGCAATCTATTTTAATCTTAATTTTGAGATGAGTATTTTATATAATTTTAACAATCACAATTCTATATCAATGTTGACATGCATTGTTATATTTCATGGGATGCTGTAACACCGCAAAATAAAATGAAAAAACCTTAACATACAGATACCCTTGAAATTGTTAAGTAGTTAGCTCAAATGTTTGTTACTCAAGGTACGTGTAGAGAATGCAAAACATATTATATGATAGGTCTTCAAAATGATGTAATTTTGAAAACGTTTGTACAATAAATTAAAACATTATTTTAAATGACTATTTAAATGATTCTTCAAAAATTGATTTACTGATTAAAAACAGTCACTGGATCGTAGATAAATGAAAAAGTAAATAAATAAATAAATAAGTATATAACTAATAAATAAATTAATAAAAATAAAATGCACTATCAACGCAAGATTCCACAAATTCATTTATATCTTAGAAAGGGTTTTTGATTAGCCCGTCAGGAAATAGAATTTAAATTTTTAAAAATTTAAAATATAGGGTATACACTGAATATATTAGGAAATATAACTTACTGAATATATTAGTCAGTATTGGATACTCAACGGAAAAAAAATAATAATGCCATGGAAAGCTCGCTGACTCTCTTAATGTTGTGCAATTACTCGTAAAATTTTTCTTCCACGATCGTGTTCTTTGCTCTAAATTTTCAATGCAAAAACGCTAAATTCCCATCTCATTTCGTCATTTTCATTTTATGTGAAAAAAAATTAAAGCCGCAGCGTTCACGGATCATTTTACGTTAAAACACTGTAGAATGATGTACACAATGCTTGTGAGGACAACGCGTTCATGTTTAAGTGACGGCCTTAAGGTGGACTTGTGGTTTCGCAACGAAACCATGTTTCACCGCTATGCAGTGCGTTCCCTGTACTTAGCTATTGACAAGCAGGCTTTCTCAACCTACACGTGTGTGTTTAACCAGTATAAGATACACTCACTGTTTCAGCTGTTGATAACATTACAGTCACTCATTCATTAAAGCAAGTTGTGTTAAATTTGTTGTAGTATTCGCCGTGATTGTTTATACTATGTCATCATGTCTTCAGTGGATGACACTGATGTAAATTAAAATTTTAAAAAGGAAAAACGCAATAAAAATTATTAGTATAATGGAAACTAGACTAAGACAGCCATTGTGATGCCACAAAAAAGAGCACACTTGCACAGTCTTCCAACAAATGTACATAATCGAGGATTTGACAAAATATAGAAATATCGTTTGGGCAAAAAAGGAGTATGATTTCGGTACATTAGGAAATATTTCGGAGCTTTTGTCTTTTGCCACATGGAAAGTATTATTTCCGCACTCTGAAAAATGTTCCTTCGTCATTCTGAAATATATCGATTTCGGCAATTCAAACACATAATTTCTGCACTTTGGAAAACATAATATTGACATTATGAAAAATGTAATTTACGCAATTTGGAATAAGGTCCCTGAGACAAATAGTGGCGTACCACAAAGGTTCATATCTTCAAAATTAGAAGACACCGAACAATAATCACTCCCAAAAATCATGTTACTCCACCTCACTTACTGCACTGACACCATGACACCATGACAGATGTCAATGAGTAACACAATATCATCAACTTGGTAAAACGGAGATTATCAACCTACAACAAAATTAAGAACAAAATTATAAGAAGGAAACTTAGAAAGCACAAACAACAGACCGGAAAAGATATTGCTATCCTCTTTGATAAAACAAGAACGACGGACCTTAACTGCAGAAGCCCCAAATCGTCACCAGTCACTGCAAACCCAGTATTCTCCGGTCTTAAGTTTTTCACCCTCCATTTTATTCACGCTCCGTGCATCTTAGCGCTGTCTCTCATTTGACACATTCGTATGCCCCGAAATTTGCTCCCAATTCACAATTCTTTCCAGCGGATCCTTCAGTAAGCAGTTTTTTCCTAGCCAGCGAGCAAGCCTCCATCATTTTCTCTTTCTGATATCAGTTTCGACATTATTCTTTATTGCTCCCCCTCTCTCTCTCTCTCTTTCCATGAGGCCGGAGGGGAACATTCCTGTGCAGAGCGGTCAGAGGTCTATTGCGCGTCCCTGCGATGAGATGCAAGCCCACCGACCGCATCCACGCCGAACCGACTAAACCCCTAACACCCTAACGAACAGTCCCAACATCCATCTAAGTCCGTTTACCATTCCACCCAACAGCATCCCCCATATACCCCCACAAACGGGACAGAGGTGGGTTCGTCTGCCGGGTCACAAACTGTCATTTTTTGACATATCCATGGAGGCCGGCCGAGAGTGTCAGGAGCTCCGGAGGGCCGACGGAGGCGCGATAGGAAAGCATAGAAAAACAAATGAAATGATAAGAAAGGATGGGGGGGAAGAAAATGGCGAGAATGAGTGGGGATTCACACGTCTCATAAAGTTACCTGATATTCATCCATAGTAGGGAAAATCTCCGAAAACACCTCATCCATACAACTGGGCCCAAGCTGGGAATTGAATCCTGGTCCGCTCAGTTCGGGAGTGAACTCGCTATCACGACACCACAGCGGTGGACGCCATTATTCTCACTTCATCCACTCTTTCTAGGATAGATATATTTATTCTTCCGCCTGTGTGTTCATTTCATATGCACCATTCTTCTTCATATCCACATATAAAATGTTTGCAGTCGTTTCTGTTCACTTCATCGTGCTGTCGATATTCCTCTCCACACTCCAACGAAAACACTTCGCTACTCTCACCGTAATTTCTTTTTTTCCAGAGGTCCGCACAATATTTTCACTTTGCTAATAAATACTTCCTTGGCCATTGCTATCCTCCTTTTCACTTCCACGCAGCAGCTCATGTTACTGCTTATAGTACATCGCAAGTATTTGAAGCTGTCCACATGTTTCATTGGCTCACTTAGAATTCGCACCTGTACCTTTCCTTTCTTCGTCTTATAAGTATGGTCTTCTACTTCTTTGAGACAATATTCATATCATAACACTATACATTCACTGTCACATAACATTTCTGTTCTCAATGTTTCAAATATCGGAGGATGCAACCTCAAACCTCATAATTTGAAGACATTCTGTCTGCAAGGCTATTGAGTGAATCACATTTACGAAATTATCCGCGCATGAACACGTAGTGTGATGTAATATTCCAATGTCGATTGGCGTACATAGTAATTCATTCTGACAATGTGAGAATAATTAAATTTCAGATCTCAGTAGTAATAACTTAAAATGTATGATTTAAATACATAGTATCACTTATCCAGGAGAAATTGTTTAATGCTATTCTTGAAAAATAATGAACAGGTGTGGACAATTATGATTATGATTAACGTTACTGTTCATTTTCATCACATTTTATAACACGTAGCAATACAGTTGATATATTCAGTTTGAGGTATACAAATAAACAAGTTGTAGTTTTAATGAGGACTAACATTAAGCTAAAAATTGTCAACTAAGAAATTATTACAACGTAGTTCATTTTAACACATTAAAGCGATTGTATTAATTATTTTCCTAAATGCTATTGTGATTATTATTATTATTACTATTATTATTATTATTATTATTACTATTATTATTACTATTATTATTATTATTATTATTATTATTATTATTATTATTATTATTATTATAAGGTAAATGTCAACAATATATCTTAAACTTCTTGTGGTTTTCTAATTTAATCTTTCAAATTTAAATATTACCGGTCAAGTAGCGTTTTTCGTCTAGTGGCATTTGTTTTAAATTTCCCTGTTTTCTCATTTTCTTTCATTTGTTCCCTAACTTTATAAGTATGTAGCTAATCGGAGATGTACACAATAGCCGTTATTGCTGGTTTGCGTAACCGGATTTCACTACCTAACATAGCTCCTCAAGTGCATCACGATGCTGTGTGGGCACCGGTCATATACTCTGCCCTAAATTCCTTGAGAAGGTCTCTTCCCTCAGTAGGCCTCGAACCGGTGCACATTCCGTAATGCGAATCCTAGGCGGGATGCCATAGACCACGACGCCACGGCGCGGGACAAATTACATGACATAGCTTAGATAATTAGATTGCAACTACAATTAATTTTCAGTCTAATCTTCTCAATCTTTCCTTAAATATGTTCATTTTGAGTGGACTACCCGGAAAGATTGCCGCAGGAAAACTGTTCCAGTCTACTATTCAACGGTTAACAAAAGAGAAATTTGTCACGTCCGTTTTGTATGCTCTGCATTAAACTTCCTAACATGATCAGCCCTGCCTAAGTACGATGGTGTCACTAATCTACCATTGATGTCAGTCCATGCTTCGTGTCCTATTTCTGCCTTAAACAATGCACTCACTTGGTTCTTCGTCGCCTTAATTTGATAAATACCCACCATAAGTCTTTTACTATCTTTTCACCATGTCCCTTTCTCATTTTGACATTTCTGCTGCCCTGCGTTTGAAATTTTCTATTGAATCGATTTGGTTTTGTCTCTACGGATCCCAAAATACCTTCGGTCAGATTTCTTATGAATACGCACACAGGAATACACTGCTTTCCAGGCTCTCCTTGTATTGTGAATTCTTCCTCCCAACCCAGTTCGTTAGGTAAATATAAATATAATTAAGCAATTATATTTTCTTCGTTGTACTATCACCCCTCCCATGTTCTGAAAAGTGTCCTTCGCTAAATCCTGTTGGGAAATGTAGGTGAAAATAGCAGTCTTGTATTTCTCTCCCAATTCTACTTTCCTCTAACATTTATTTTTCTATCCTAAATTTGACTCCTTTTTCCATTATAATGATTTCAATTAACCAGCTAATAAATCAACTCTGATTTAACTCTACAAAAATACAATACGACAGGGACTTCGAAATATTAATGGAGAATTATTTGAAATATTTCTTCCGGATTTCTAAATATTAATTTGGTATGAACTAATATATTTTTTGGACTTTGAAATTACTGATGCTCTTTGTCGAAAGGAAGCAATTATATTCACCGAAACATTCATTCTGCTCGTCCAAATATCAATACCGTTTTGAGCATATTAAAGCGATTCCTCAGCGTATCAATTATGGACATTAAAAAATTAATTCAGCACTTCGACATATCAATTCGTCACCTCGGAATAATAATCCTGAATTTGGAGAAACTATTATATGGTGAATCGGATAACATTATTCCGGATATTCGTAATATATTTCCACTAAATCGTAAGTAATCCATTCTGCACGAACAAAATAATGGAACCCAATTATGAAATTAATAAACAGACGGACACTGAGACATGAACCTGTTAGTGTAAAATAAATACCGGCAAAATTTCTAAATATTTATGTAGCGCCTGTAACAACATAAAACATATAGTAATATAGCCTACAGCCTTGCTTCAACATCGAAATGAATATTACTAAAATACAGTACAAGAGCACCAATATGCGACTACAAGATTGTCAAATATGGAATGTCAAGAAAGTAATTTGGGAACCACAGGGAATATCAATTCGGAGGTCTCAGGAATATTAATTTACCACTTTCACGTGTGTCAAACCTGTACTGTCAAGAATAACAATTCAACATTTTAAAAAGTTCATTTGACCATATAAAAATATCAATTCCGTAATATCGGAAATATCTATTCGGTATTATGGAAAATATCGCTTCAGAATTTTGAAATATTTCACTTCGGCACTTCCAGAAATATATCAGAACTTCCAAAATAACGCAGAATCTTCGAAAATCTGAATTCTGCATTTCCCGATAATCCAATTCCGCTTTTGCAAAGGTATCAATTCCTCACCTGGCAAAGTATCAAAAAAGGGATTTTGCAAATTACTAACTCGGCAATTTGAAAAGAACCAAATCGGTGTTTTATGAATAGCAATTCTGCACTTTCAATGTCATACTTTTCATACCATTAGCCGTCAAGTCTTGGTTTCTTTCAGTCACATTCGAAATTCCATCCTGCATTTGGTATTGCGTTTTATTCCTGCAAAGTTCTTCACCTTTCTCCTGGCCAGCTTCTCAATACAGTTTTTCCACTGTAGTCTTCGTCTTCCCAATTCTTTCTGGTGATGTAGCCTTTATGAGTTTAGGATTCGTTGGTTATCCATTCTTCTTACATGGAACAAATCATTTCAGTGCCTTCTTCGCTAATGAGTATAATATTCAGTCCTGCATAAAATCCGGGAAATTCTCTTCTTTCTCATTTTGCTCTACTCCAAATGGGTTCTTAGTCCTGTACTGGAGGCTTTGTTTGATGGAACACATGGTCTGCAAGTATTTATATCGTCTTGGGATCACGGGTGTCCCAATTATAACTCCAGGCCCTGGTTACCCTTTTTAGTCGCCTTTTACGACACACATGTGCTGCGTTGGAGTTATTCTTATTTCCGTCTAACACATGGGATTTCGAAACATTCGGCACTATGAAAAATATCACTTCGGTGCAGTAAACTTACGAACGCGGAAATTTGCAAAATTAACACAGGCACATTGTCTGAAATTTATTTGCCGGCACTGAAAGATTTGTTCGGAACTTAAAGATTAGTGTCACACTAAAAGATCACTCCGGTACTAAAACATCACTCCGGTATAGAAACATATGATCCGTGCCATGCAGGAAGATGTTCCTAGATGGGAAACTTGCACGATCGCTAACTTCTATTTGAACAGACTTTAGAATATGTACATGTCACCTCAAATGATATGTTTTCTTGTCCCTTGATGCAAGAAATATTGAGTAACTCTGTCATCGGTCGGACAGTCTTTACAATGAAGTCTAGACTTAATACCGTGCGACATAAAACTATTTTGCCGAATGGGAAATAAGACAATTTCGGAAGACAAATACAGCATCATATGAAAGACAATAAGGAACGCGACGAAGACAAGGACCACGGGAAAGACAACTGCGATAATAAGAAATATGTCGAAGACAGCAAGTGCTACCATAAGAATAATGACGAAGACAGTAAACATCAGGACAAAGACAAAGACTCGATAACGACTAGATATGGCCAACGACAAGGACCACGACGTTGATTATGATCAGAATAGCGTTAAGGATGAAGACAGCGATCCCAAGAACCAAGGTGGAAATATTGTTTCTCCCATTTGGCGAGTAGATTTCGTGTCACACGGTACCTTCCACACTTCCATAATACATGTATACAAAAATTATGCACTTAAAATGGAGACCTTGCATTACTAAAGGCAAATGATAACGTTTTTCATAATTGTAACTTATATTTTTTTGGTAGATTTGCGAGAAGAATGGGAGAGTTGTGTAAAATTAATCACACACGGCCAGACGTCTTCCTGCATGGACACAAGTATATCAATTAAGCGTCTAAAGATATCACTCCTGAATTTTCAAAACATCAATCGGAGATATTAACATATCACTTCTGCACTGAAGAATATGCCTGCTTACTGAAAGCCATCACTTTGGCGCCGAAAAGTCTACATGGAACAGCAGAAGGCACTCCGGTACACAAAATCATAATCTTGCACTGTGAATTGTCACTCCGGCACAATAAAATATCGATCTGGATCTGGAACTTGCCACTCCTTCTCTGGAAGATATTTCTCACGTTCTGTGATAAACTTAGCTCATCCACTGTGGAAAATATGAGTCCAGCATTCAAAGATATTTCTCGCGTACTTTGAAAATTTTGCGTCAGTCACTGTGAAACATTTCACTCCGGCACTTCAAAGAGATTCAGTACGCCTCCAATAGAAGTATCACACCGCCAATGAAAAATATAACTACGTCACTCCAAAACCCATAACTGTACATGAAAACATCACTTTGACAATTCATAAAAAAAAAATTCTCTCTTTCCTTTTGAAAAATATCACTGCAGCACTGGTATCAGTCACACATGAAGAAACACCGAGCAGGTTGTTTGAAATATACCGAAAGGAATTGAAGATTACCGAGGAAAAACATTGAAAGTTGCAATTCTGTTAAGGGTGATATCAACTAATTTAATAATTACTGCAAAATGTATTGCTGTTGCTAATGAAATGGTGGGAAAAGATGACTATATAAGTGGTGATAATCATGCTTTTCCAGTTTTGATAAGAAAAACACATAAATTTATCAGTACCTTACTGAATTAGATGATGACATCACACTTAAGTATATTGTGACTTTAAATATTTTTAACCTGTATCCGTCAATTAGTAACATAAGAACGCGGTACTTCGAAATATGAAATTGGTAGGTTGAAAATTTCAAACCGGTACTTCGAGAAATGTCATATTGGTGCTCTGAAAATTAGGAATTGCCAATTGCGAACAATATAACATGGAATTTCGAAATATAACCCGATGCTCTAAAAAGTATCAACCAAAAAGTGTGAAAAATATCTAGCCAAAACTTTAAAAAAAATAGCAACAACTCACAAGGAAAATGTTAATCGGGCATATAGCAAAATATTAATTCTGTAAAGGTAAAGGTAAAGGTATCCCCGTAAGATACCAAGAAGGCACTTGGGGGGCATGGAGGTAGAACCCCATGCTTTCCATGACCTGGGCACTAGAATGAGGTGGTGTGGTCGGCACCACGCTCTGACCGCCTTTTACCCACGGGATAGACCCGGTACTCAATTTTATAGGAGGCTGAGTGAACCTCGGGGCCGTTCTGAAAGTTTGGCAACGAGAAAAAACCCTGTCACCACCTGGGATCGAACCCCCGGACCTTCCAGTCCGTAGCCAGCTGCTCTACCAACTGAGCTACCCGGCGGCCAATATTAAATTCAGTAATCGAAATAAACGTCACTTTGCAGAATGGAAAATATAACACTGGCATTTTGAGGAATATAAACGTGAAATCATTAGAATGTGAATATTGAAAAATATAATTTTCTATTTCGCAAACTCTTCGCCCGGCACTTAGAAAACACAAACATCGAACTTCACGAATGAATACCTAAAACTAAAGAAAATGACTTGGACACCGATTAAAATAAAACAATATTAAAATGTCAAATTCAAAACATGAACCCGACACTTCCAAAAGTAACAGAAAAAGATTTTTTAAAAGTATTGAAGTCGAATTGTGATATACATAACTGGTCATTTCAAAATACTAACGTAGAACAAGATATCTCATCCCTCACTAAAAATATTTCAACGAGACTTTGAAAAATGAATCCGGCATCATCAAATACATCAAAACGACGTTTTGGTAATTATAATAATAGTAATGGGACACGCACGGGATGCAATACTACTTTTTTTTTCGCAGAACATAACGCAGTGTCGTTAACAAAACCACTTCAATGGTCACAAAACAGTCAAAAACGACAAATTATCTCTTGTATAACATATCTCGTGGTATAACATCAACACCAAACCCAGAAAAATAACACTCCGACACCGAAACATATCACTCCGACAATAGGATGTTTCATTCCAGCAGCGCTTAAATTATCACTGAAGCAATGAAAGCTATTACACTGGCAATGAAAAATATGATTCCTGAATAAGCTATTAAAAGATAGCAATACGGCAATTTCAATATTTATATTTCGGCACTTGAAACATCTTCTCGGGATTTTAAATACCTTATAAAGTGGCAGCTATCAAAATAATCACTCAGGAAGTTCAAACTTATTAACCTAGGATCTTGGAAAACATTATACAAGAGAATTCTTCTCTGCGAAATCTTAATCCGGAATTTCGGAACATTAAAAAAGGAAATTTGAAATATTACGCGATTATTTCGAAGTAATAAATTATTTGGTACAGCTATTTCGAAATTCTTTTCATTAATGGAAATATCAATTTTTATCACTAAGAATTTGATTCAGTTCTTCGACATATTAATTCAATTCCCCAACATTCGATACTACGTATTAATAACTATAGAATTATACTTTCAATAGAAAGTAGAAATGTGTGTAGGTTTATAGCAATGTGTCCAGCTACAAATATTAAACAGAGAGTGTACACCTGTGAAGCACCGGCAGTTCACCCACTTCCACGCCACAGAAAGGTATACGAGCGGAATCCCAGTATGAGGAGCAAACTTTGATTTCCGAAATAAAGCTGTTTGTTTTCAGCTCAAATATCTTATAGACACGTTAAAAATATTTTCATCATTGGCACGTTCTTCACCCTTCATAGGTATTCCGTCCCATCCATAATTTCAATTCAGTTTTTAAGCTAATCTTTTTCAAACTGTTATCTATGCAACAAGTACGTAAAGCAACTTATGTTTGGACGCGTATGAAGTTTCTTAAACGAAATGCCACGCGATTTAAACGATCTCATAAGTGTAGTAATGAGTCGAATTGTTTTGATGTTATACGACTTTTTTCAATATCAAGTATTCTGAAAAAACATTAGATCTGTAATTACAAAATAATTAAAAAACAATAATACATA
The DNA here is from genome assembly GCF_040183065.1 of Periplaneta americana. Lineage (NCBI taxonomy): Eukaryota > Metazoa > Arthropoda > Insecta > Blattodea > Blattidae > Periplaneta > Periplaneta americana. Next base: position 2,002,147 of record NC_091118.1, read on the forward strand.
AACAAAACCAGAATATGAATAGAACTCAAACACAAACACAAGTACACAAACACGACAAATTGCCAACGTTTACACACATGCTCACTAGCTTTAACACGTATGAAACATATCAAGAATTGGGACAATTACAATGCTCTCACTTCCGAAACATTCACCACCTCTAAACACTTCTAAAAACACAAACGAAGCAACGATATAGAAAGCACAAAACAGAAAGGAAAGTTTGTATCTCAAAGTAATTATGAATCTCTGAAGCAATAATTAAATATTTATTATAACTCATACTTACATAACATTTAGTTAACAATAAATAATTTACAATTTCTAGTATTCTTATCATCAGAACGTATATAAGTAAATATTTAAACGTGTGACTGATACAGTGAACCCTCAAAACCCGGTGAAGTTAGCTGATTCCAGTGTATTTTTGTTTTTTCCTTGCCCCTTTCTGAATTCTTCAGCTCCTTTTTTGACAACTCCCTCTTCATATTTTCTTGCCTATTTTTTTCTCTTCTATACGTCCAGCATAAATTTTGTGAACATTCATAGTTACAGCTTCTGTATTTGTCTTCAGTTTTTTTGTCTTTATGCATTTTGTAGAAGTGCTTGAATACGCACTGTCAACACTGAAAATCCTTTTGACCACAACAAACATGGAGCTGGAATGTTCTTCTTTCCTCATCTGCACCATTTTCCAATCCCACCATCATTAATGTATTTATGACAAGAGGAGGAGCACCCACTGCCGTTAAGACATGTTGAACTGGAAATCTGTGGACTGAAGAAACAATTATTAGTCCTCATTTAGTCATTTAACGAAAGAAACTAAATTTAAAACTAGCTAACTAGTAAGGGCTCATATACTTCAATATTATAGTTCATCATTGCCCTTACACAGAAAAAAATATCAATGAAAATAAAGTTAGGTTAAGTTAAAATGTATTTCAGTCGGGTTACTTACCTTTCATACTTTTTGTAGATTACTGATGTGCTCAACTCACAGAAAGTGAAGTTCAGTACGGTACCGCAAAATAGAGGAAAAATAACCACCTCTACTTCCGTAGCCACAGGTTATGAGGGATATTTCAAAAAAGTATAACTGGACACCAATTAAACCAAACCTCGCTGTTACAATACATAGAAAATAAAATTATTTTGATTTAAATTTCATGAACGTAAGTTTGGTATATTTAACTTAACTTTGAGTTCTAGATCCCAAACATCAAGACAATATTTTTTTGCAGTTTTATAATTATATAATTGCAATCAACTACAGTACAATTAAAATAACATTGTTTAAATATGACATGTTGTTTAATCAACTTTCCCAAGACGGATGTGAAACTCGCAAATGATAGCAAAACGAAGCACTTATAACGCGACTAGTCCAGGAGATAATGCGGTAGGGTGGCCAGTTCCTTCGCCGACTAGCTACATATTACACTAATCAAAAACCAGATGGAAATAATTTTTATTTCTGAAATAGGAACTGAAATAGTTCACTTCGGCCGGTTCAAATCGTTAATCTTGCACACTAAAATGTAATAGATTACTTCAGCAGCGGCATATCACAAAGGTTCCTATCTTATAAATTAGAAGGATAGGGCAATAATCATTCCCAAAACTCATGTTACTCCACTTCAATTACTGCACTCACACCGTGACACATTTCGCTATCACTATCAGACTCTTCACAGTGACTGTAACACTTTCCTAATTCACTTGGAAATATTGTTCAATATCACTTCAAAAGCCTTTCACTTACAATTCAATTATAATGGTCCGTCCCCTTGTGGCAGGTCTTTCACTCCAAATGCAATATTCTCCGTTCTTCAATTTTTCACCCTCCATCCAGTCACGCTCCATGTCTCTTAGTGCTGTCTCAAAAAAGACACCTTCGTGTGCCCCGAAATTTGCCCCCATTCACAATTACTTCCAGCGGATCCTTCACTAAGCAGTTTCTTCTTAGCCAGCGAGCAAGCCTATATACTGTTCTATTTCTGATATCAGATTCAGCATTATTCTTTTCTCTCTCTCTCTCTCTCTCTCTCTCTCTCTCTCTCTCTCCCTGTGTGGCAAGAAGGGGAACATAGCTGTGCTCCGAGAGCAGAGGTCTATTGTGCGCCCATGGGGTAAGATACAAGCCCATGTGACAATGTGAGAATGATTAAATCTCAAATCTCAGTACTAAAAAGATAAAATTTATGATTTCAATACATACTCTCACTTGTCCAGGAGATATTGCTTAACGCTATTCTTGAAATATAAATAACAATTCTTTAGGCAATATTTTAAAGAAACTTTCTTCCAATATATTGCGTGGAGGATCTTTATATATAGAAGCCATATAGCTATGTAGACGAGGAGAGCATATATAACAGTAATATAACTGTTGACGTTATGAACTTTATTTCTTTAACGTTTTTTAATAAAATACGTTTAACGATATAAATACATTATGTAACTTGGTTTAATAAGTTATAAAAAAAGTTTCCAAGGTTCACGTCTTTAAAACTAAAAATATGTCTGAGGATTGTCTTTGAGCTCTGAAAAGTCTGTTAAGATAAACTGAATTCCGTGTAAAAGAAGTACTCATAAGCAGGGTGGCTGAAGCGTCTTAGATGGCGATTACAACATTTCTACATCACAGTCAGGAAATAACAAGATCCGAATCTATCAAGCAATTTGCTCTCAAGTTTTACCCATGGTTCCACTAATGCTGTATTGTAATTGTGTTGCAAAAATTTTTATTATAATTATGATTATCATTACTGTTCATTTTCATCACATTTTATAACACGTAGCAATACAGTTAATATATTCACTCTGAGGTATTAAAATAAATAAGTTCTAGTTTAATGATGACTAACTTTAACCTAAAAATAGTCAACTAGGAAATTATTACAACGTAGTTTATTTTAACACATGAAACCGATTGAATTAACTATTTTCCTAATTACTTACTTACTTACAAATGGCTTTTAAGGAACCTAGGTACTATCATTATTATTATTATTACTAATATTATTATTATTATTACTATTATTATTTCTGTTATTATTATAATCATCAATATTACTATTAACATTATTATTGCTGTGATGATGATGATTATTATTATTATTATTATTATTATTATTATTATTATTATTATTATTATCCATAACCCATGCTAATAGAGTAAAACACTACAACACATCTTTCATACATTACCATGTAAATCTCATGCAATACAGGCCTAGGAGTCAATACATAAGCACAACCGTTGGAAAGTTACAATTATGTCTTTAAAAAGTAAAGAAAATAATAACGAAGCTATTTAAAAAATTAACGAGCTTGCTACGTTATAATCCTCAAAATTAAGAATAAGTTGGAATAAAAATAAAAAAATCAGGTGATTTTTCAAAGCATTATTTCTCATTAAAGTGGTACAGTGCAGTGTTTGGCAACGTACATTTTATTATTTTTACTAGTGGCCTCCTCATCGCCCCTTATAGCCATCCGATCCACCCACTTCACGGCACATCTAAATTATTATTAAATTATTATCATTATCTTTATTTTTTATTATTATAATAAGGTAATTGGCAACAATATATAATCCATTTTTATAGTTTTTTTTAGTTGCATCACTTAATTTTAAATTTTACCGTTCACGGGCCGTTTTTCCTCTAATGTCATTATCTTTAAATTCCCCTGTTTTCTTCCCATCTCCTTTTCCTTACTTCTGTCTCCTAAAAATATAGATATGTAGCTAATCGGTGATGTACACAATGGAGGGGGGGGGAAGGAATCCCCACCCTGTCCCATACCTCCAGTTCAAGTTGCCTCGTAAGTAGTACCCTTTAGGGAGTGCTATAATTATCTTAATATAGGTCTAACTAATAAACACTTCAACTGCATGGTTGCAGGATCCCTTTCGGGAGTGTTATAATTATCTTAATATAGGTCTAACTAATTAACACTTCAACTGCATGGTTGCATGATCCCTTTAGGGGTGTTATAATTATCTTAATATAGGTCTAACTAATTAACACTTCAACTGCATGGTTGCAGGATCCCTTTAGGGAGTGTTATTATTATCTTAATATAGGTCTAACTAATTAACACTTCAACTGCATGGTTGCAGGATCCCTTTAGGGAGTGTTATTATTATCTTAATATAGGTCTAACTAATTAAAAATTATCAACTGCATGGTTGCAGGATCCCATTATTCTCTCTCTCTCCATGAGGCCGGAGGGGAACATTCCTGTGCAGAGCGAGCAGAGGTCTACTGTGCGTACTTGGGGTGAGTTGCAAGCCCACCGACCGTAGCCACGCCGAACCAACGTAACCCCTAACACCCTAACGACCAGTCCCAAACTTCCTTCTAAGTCCGTTTACCATTCCACCCAACAACAGAACCAACCTCTGTCCAATTTGTGGGGGCATGTGGGGGACATGCCCCCATAAATGGGACAGAGGTGGGTTCCTCTGCCAGGTCACCAACTACCATGCTTTGACATATCCACGGAGGCCGGCCGAGGAGCTTCGGAGGTCCACCGCACGCCCATAGAGAAACAACCGAAATGATAAAGGAATATGAGGATGTCTGACGATTCTCTTTAAGCTATGAAAAGTCTGTTAAAATAAACTGAATTGCGTGTAAAGGCAGTACGCATAAGCAGGGTGTGCTGAAGCGTCTTAGATGGCGATTACAACATTTCTACATCACAGTCAGGAAATAACAAGATCCGAACTTATCAAGCAATTTGCTTCAAGTTTAACAATATCTTAACTAGAATTTTACCCATGTTTACACTAATGCTGTCTTGTAATAGTGTTGCAAGAATTTTTATTATGATTATGATTAACGTTACTGTTCATTTTCATCACATTTTATAACACGTAGCAATACAGTTAATATATTCAGTTTGAGGTATACAAATAAACAAGTTGTAGTTTTAATGAGGACTAACATTAAGCTAAAAATTGTCAACTAAGAAATTATTACTACGTAGTTTATTTTAACTCATGAAAGCGATTGTATTAACTATTTTCCTAATTACTAATAATAATAATAATAATAATAATAATAATAATAATAATAATAATAATAATAATAATAATAATAATAATAATAATAATAATAATACTTGGCGCTACAGCCCGTGAAGGGCCTAGACCGACCAGCCGGCTGCTGGCCTCACGGCCACATGCCGAAGCAGAGGTGGACGATCATCCAACCAGAATGGTGGTATCGTGTGGTTAGCACGATGATCCCCCCAGCCGTTATAGCTGGTATTCGGAACCGGATTTCGCTACCTATCTTAGCTCCCAAAGTGCATCACGATGCTGGGTGGGCACCGGTCCCATACAGTGGCCGAAATTTTATGAGAAAATTTCTTCCCCCATGAGGAATCGAACCAGCGCGCATTCCGTAACGCGAGTCCTTGGCGGGATGCCTTAGACCGCGACGCCACAGCGCGGGATAATAATAATAATAATAATAATAATAATAATAATAATAATAAATTCATAATATTAATTCAGTTTTCGACGAAATATAGCTTCGTAATGTTGGCGCCGAAAATAATGCTGCAAGGCTTTGAGATTATCTCCTAAAGATGTGAAAATAATGACTTAATAGAAACAATATTTAAAAAATAATAAATTACACAAAACGAGCAAAGAATGATCACCATACAAATGGCGGGTTATAACTTACTGGTGTCACTTAAAAAAATCAAATATGGAAGACAGCGCATTGAGTAAGCTACTGTGCATTGATGCAAATCAGTATTAATATAAGATTCTGAAAATATTATGTTCTTCGAATAAGCTTTGTGAGCTGCGGAAAAAAAACTTAATTGTTATTTAAACAAGGATAATTCGTGAAAATGGCTCTGGATACATAACCAAGTTACCAATGAAAATACAAATAATAACTGGAATTCCCTAGAAGCGCAACGGAATTCATATGATGACGCGAAAGGCTCGAAAACTATTTTTTTTTTAACGTTAATTCCGAACTGATATTTTCATGGTAAAAGCACAGTTTTCAAAAATATAATTACAAAACAATTAGAATTAGCGTTACGTACAAATTTTAGAGCTTAAACAGAGACTTAGATATCCATAGCAACTGATAGGCTTAACACAATAATGAAGTACTCAGTTACGTGCGATAGAATTCAACGTATGTAGCTATATTCTTAAAATAATTATTCCCACAATGTGATTATTATTATTATTATTATTATTATTATTATTATTATTATTAGTGTTATTATTATTATCATCATCATCATCATAATTTAAGTAATCGCAGACCGTACACGGTGCAATGGAAGAGAAAACTATGTGCGAAGCGACCAGTTTATAGCATAGTGTGTACAGAAATTGATTTCAGACACTACAGTCCTTATAACAGTAATTATTTAAATCAGTAAATTCATAACCAATACTAATAGAGTAAAACACTACAACACATCTTTCACACATTACCATGTAAATCTCATGCAATACAGGCCTAGGAGTCAGTAAATAAGCACAAAAGTTGGAAAGTTACAAATATGTCTTTAAAAAGTAAAGAAAATAATAACGAAGCTATTAAAACAATTCACGAGTTTGCTACGTTATAATTCTCAAAATTAAGAATATTCCGGAATAAACATAAAAAATCGGGTGACATTTTAAAGCATTATTTCTCATTAAAGTGGTAGAGTGGAGTGTTGGCAACGTACATTTTATTATTTTTATTAGTGGCCTCCTCAACGCCCCTTATAGCCATCCGATCCACCCACTTAAACTGCACATCAACATTATTATTCACTTTATCATTATCATTAAATTTATTATTATAAGGTAAATATCAACAATGTATCATACAATTTTCTAGTTTTTTAATTTCATCTTTCAATTTTAAATATTACCAGTCACGGGGCGTTTTTCCTGTAGTGTCATTTGTTTTAAATACCCCCGTTTCCGTTCCGTCTCCTTGTTCTTTCTTTTGTTCCCTAAATTTATAGGTATGTAGCTAGTCGGTGATGTACACAATAGAGGGGAGTAAGCAATCCCCACCCTATCCCATAACTCCAGGTCAAGTTGCCTCATAAGTAGTGCCTTGTTGGTTATCACTTGTGAGGTTCAGACCTGTCTTCGGACAGTTGACTAGACAACAACAAATTTTAGGCACACAACACCTATACTTCAGACGGGACTCACACCCACAAGCTTTCGGCCTAAGCCTGAGAGAGGGGCATTCCACGCATCACCCTGAGCTAAATCAGTAACTATATTCATTAACTACTGGTTCACAGTCCTTTGCCAAAGGGCAAGTCTTTCACTGCAATTCCACTGGCCTGCAATCGTCCTTCTTCCACATTCCTCTTAGTCTCCGCATATGGTCCACATATCTCAGTATTGTCTATCATCTGATATCTTCTTCTGTCCCGAACTTCCCTACCGTTCACCATTACTTCAAGTGCATCCTTCAGTAGGCAGTTCCTTCTTAGACAGAGAGCCAATAAAATCATTTTTCTTTTCCTCATCACAGCTTCATTTGTTATTCTGTCTATTCATTTCGCACGCTACATTCCTATCCATATCCACATTAAAAAAGCTTCTATGCGTTTCTCTTCATATCACCCCAAGTATTTCAAGCTGTGCAATTGTTCCACTTCCTCATTTAGAATTTGAGCCTTTACCTTCTTTATTTTAGCTCCGATAAACATGGTCATCCTCCTCTTTGCATTTGTTTCCATTCCATAATGGACACATTTCTTCATTCTCATTTTACGTGAAAAAAAAATTAAAGTCGCAGCCTTCACGGATCATTTCACCATAAAACACTGCAGAATGATGTACACAATGGATTGTGAGGACAACGCGATCATGTTAAAGTCACTGACTTAAGGTGGACTTGTGGTTTCGCAACGAAACCATGTTTCACCGCTATGCAGTGCGTTCCCTGTACTTAGCTATTGACAAGCAGGCTTTCTCAACCTACACGTGTGTGCTTAACCAGTATAAGGTACAATCACTGTTTCAGCTGATGATAACATTACATTCATTAAAGCAAGTTGTGTTTAATTTGTTGTAGTATTCGCCGTGTTTCTTTATACTATGCCATCATGTCTTCAGCGGATGACACTGACATAAATTAAAATTTGAAAAACAAAAAGCGCAATAAAAATTATTAGTATAATGGAAACTAGACTAAGACAGCCATTGTGATGCCACAAAAAAGAACACACTTGCACAGTCTTCCAATAAATGTAAACATAATCGAGGATTTGACCAACTATAGAAATATCGTTTGGGCAAAAAAGGAGTATGATTTCGGTACATTAGGAATTATTTCGGAACTTTTGTCTTTTGCCACATGGAAAGTATTGTTTCCGCACTTTGAAAAATGTTACATCGTCATTCTGAAATATATCGATTTTGGCAATTCAAACACATAATTTCTGCACTTTGGAAAACATAAGATTGGCATTTTGAAAAATGTAATTTACGCAATTTGGAATCAGGTCCGTAAGATAAATAGTGGCGTACTACAAGGCATCATATCTTCAAAATTAGAAGGCACCGAACAATAATCACTCCCAACAATCATGTTACTCCACCTCACTTACTGCACTGACACCATGACAGATGTCAATGAGAAACACAACAATATCAACTTGGCAAAAAAATGGAGATTAGGTTTCTACAGCAAGATTAAGAAGAAAAATATAAAAAGGAAACTTAAAACGCACAAACCACCGACCGGAAAAGATATTACTATCCTCTTCGATTAAACCAAAACGACGGACCTTAACTGCAGAAGCCCCAAATCGTCACCAGTAACGAGGAAGTAAAACATGCTCTGTTGCCTATGATTCTTTCGTCTCTTCAAAGCTGACGCTCCATCTCCTGAAAGCCGACGCTCCATCTTCTTGAAAGCCGACGCTCCATCTTCTTCAAAGCCGACGCTCCTTCTCTTGAAAGCCGACGCTCCATCTTCTTCAAAGCCGACGCTCCATCTCTTGAAAGCCGACGCTCCATCTTCTTCAAAGCCGACGCTCCATTTATTCAAAGCCGACGCTCCATCTTCTTCAAAGCCGACGCTCCATTTCTTCAAAGCCGACGCTCCATCTTCTTCAAAGCCGACGCTCCATCTTCTTCAAAGCCGACGCTGCATCTTCTTCAAAGCCGACGCTCCATTTCTTGAAAGTCCACGCTCCATCTCTTGAAAGTCGACGCTCCATCTCTTGAAAGCCGACGCTCCATCTTCTTAAAAGCCGAAGATCCATCTTCTTCAAAGCCGACGCTCCATGTTCTTCAAAGCCGACGATCCATTTCTTGAAAGTCAACGCTCCATCTCTTGAAAGTCGACGCTCCATCTCTTGAAAACCGACGCTCCATCTTCTTCAAAGCCGACGCCCATCTTCTTCAAAGCCGACGCTCCATCTCTTGAAAGTCGACGCTCCAACTTCTTCAAAGCCGACGCTCCATCTTCTTCAAAGAAGACGCTCCATCTTCTTCAAAGCCGACGCTCCATCTCTTGAAAGCCGACGCTCCATCTTCTTCAAAGCCGACGCTCCATCTCTTCAAAGTCGACGCTCCATCTTCTTCAAAGTCGGCGCTCCATCTTCTACAAAGCCGACGTTCCATCTTCTTCAAAGCCGACGCTCCATCTCTTGAAAGCCGACGCTCCATCTTCTTCAAAGCCGACGCACCATCTTCTACAAAGCCGACGCTCCATCTTCTTCAAAGCCGACGCTCCATCTTCTTCAAAGCCGACGCTCCATCTTCTTCAAAGCCGACGCTCCATCTCTTGAAATTCGACGCTCCATCTTCTTCAAAGCCGACGTTCCATTTCTTGAAAGTCGACGCTCCATCTTCTTCAAAGCCGACGCTCCATCTTCTTCAAAGCCGAAGCTCCATCTCTTGAATGTCGACGCTCCAAATTCTTCAAAGCCGACGCTCCATCTTCTTCAAAGCCGACGCTCCAATTCTTCAAAACCGACGCTACATCTTCTTCAAAGCCGACGCTTCATTTCTTGAAAGTCGACGCTCCATCTCTTGAAAGTCGACGCTCAATCTTCTTCAAAGCCGAAGCTCCATCTTCTTCAAAGCCGACGCTCCGTCTTCTTCAAAGCCGACGCTCCGTCTTCTTCAAAACCGACGCTCCGTCTTCTTCAAAACCGACGCTCCATCTTCTTCAAAGCCGACGCTCCTTTTCTTGAAAGTCGACGCTCCATCTCTTGAAAGCCAACGCTCCATCTGTTGAAAGTCGACGCTCCATCTCTTGAATGTCGACGCTCCATCTCTGGAAAGCCGACGCTCCAAATCTTGAAAGTCGACGCTCTATCTTTTAAAAGCCCACCCTCCGTCACTTAGGATATTAGCACTCAGTCAAAGAATCTTGACACACCGGCACGTATGAATGACACTATGTCACACAAGAATGTCGTTCCGTCACAGAGAAATCGCATTCCATACTCAAAAATGGAAAATTTTCCATGGAGATAATACTCGGGAAATTCCTAAAGTATTAATTCGGCACTCAAATTGTCGCTAACAATCTGATATACATTTTTCGCACACTTCGAATAATTTCACCTATGCACTGCATTATATCAGTGCGCCACTGATATAGATCACATCGGCCGGTTCAAATAGTTAATCTCGCACATTACATAGATCAATTCTGCAGCAGCATATCACGAAGCTTCATTCACAGGCACTCACTTTAAAAAATATCACATAACAATAAAAATTATCTCTCCTGTAAATTCACTACATATACTTCGACAATGAAAAATATTCAGTCGACAATTGGAACAAAATGTTCATTAAACTTAAAAATATATTAACACTGTATTTTGAAGAAATATTAAACGAACATTTACGAAAAATTATTCACTGTCTTGATACATATACCCTACAACACAATACATTAATTTAACTCTACAAAAATACAATACGACAGGCACTTCGAAATATTAATGGGCAATTATTTGAAATATTTCTTCGGGATTTGTAAACATTAATTTGGTATTAACAAATATATTTTTGACTTTGAAATTATTGATGATTTTTTTCCAAAAAGAGCAATTATATTCACCGAAACATTAATTCTTCTCGTCCAAATATTAATACCATTTTGAGCACACTAAAACGCTTCCTCAGGGTATCAACTATGGGCATTAAAATATTAATTCAGCACTTCGCCATATCAATTCATCACCTCAGAATAATAATCTTGAATTTAGAGAATCGATTATATGGTGAATCGGATAACATTATTCCGGATATTCGTAATATATTTCCACTAAATCCTAAGTAATCCATTCAGCTCCACTTCAGTATCACTTCAAAAACCTTTCACTTACACTTCAATCATAATGGTCTGTCCCCCTGTGGCAGGTCTTTCACTCCAAATGCAATATTCTCCGTTCTTCAATTTTTCACCCTCCTTCCCTATGTGGCCGCAAGGGGAACATCCCTGTGCACCGAGAGCAGATGTCTATTGTGCGCCCCTGGGGTAAGATACATGCCCACCGACCTAACCCCTAACATCCTAACGACCAGTCCCACCATCCTTCTAAGTCCGTTTACCATTCCACCCAACAGCATCCCCCACATACCCTCACAAACGGGACAGAGTTGGGTTCCTCTGCCAGGTCACCAACTACCATGCTCTGACATATCCACGGAGGCCGACCGAGAGCGTCAGGAGCTTCGGAGGTCCGACGCACGCGTAATCGGAAAGCATAGAAAAACAACTGAAATATTAAGAAAGGATGATGAGGGGGGGGGAAGAAAAAAGCGAGAATAAGTGGGGATTCATACTCCTGATAAAGTTACCTGATTGATCCTTAAGAGTGAGGGAAAAATACCGAAAAAACCTCCTCCATACAACTGGGCCCAAGCTGGGAATACAATCCCGGCCCGCTGACTTCGGGAGTGAACACGCTAACACGAGACCACAGCAGTGGACGATGCTCCTTTCTTCTTCATATCCACATATAAAATGTTTCCAGTCGTTCCTCTTCATTTGGTCGTAAATATTACTCCCCACACTTCACACAAAGCACTTCGTTAGTCTCTCCGTTAGTTTATTCTTTTTTTCCAGAGGTCCGCAAAATATTTTCACTTTGCTAATAAATTCTTCCTTTGCCATTGCTATCCTCCTTTTGACTTCCACGCAGCAGCTCATGTTATGCTTATGGAACAACGCAAGTGTCTAAAGCTGTCTGTTCCACTGCCTCATTTAGAATTCGCACCTGTACCTTTGCTTTCTACGTGCGATAACTGTGATCTTCTTCTTCTTTGATTCTATATTCATATCAAGACACTATAAATTCACTGTCACAACACACTTCTGTGTCGCAATGTTTCAAATATCGGAGGATGCAGCCTCGAACCTCATAATTTGAAGACATTCTGTCTCCAAGGCTATTGATGAATCAGATATACGAAATTATCCGCGCATGAACACGTAGTGTGATGTAATATTCCACTGTCGATTGCCGTACATAGTAATTCATTCTGACAATGTGAGAATGATTAAATTTCAGATCTCTGTAGTAAAAACCTAAAATTTATGATTAAAAATACATAGTATCACTTGTACAGGAGAAATTGTTTAACGCTATTCTTGAAATATAAATAACATTTCCTTAGGCAATATTTCAAAAATCTTTCTTCCAATATATTGCGTGGAGGATCTTTATATTTAGAAGACATATAGCTATGTAGACGAGGAGAGCATTTGTTATAGTCATATAACCGTTGACGTTTATGCACTTTATTACTTTAACGTTTTTAAATAAAATACATTTAACGATACAAATACATTATGTAACTTGGTTTTATAAGTTATAAAAATGGTTTGCAAGGTTCACGTCTTTAAAACTATAAACAAGTCTGAGGATTGTCTTTGAGCTACGAAAAGTCTGTTAAGATAAACTGAATTCCGTGTAAAAGAAGTACTCATAAGCAGGGTGTGCTGAAGCGTCTTAGATGGCGATTACAACATTTCTACATCACAGTCAGGAAATAACAAGATCCGAATTTATCAATCAATTTGCTTCAAGTTTTAACAATATCTTAACTAGAATTGTAACCTAGTTTACACTAATGCTGTCTTGTAATTGTGTTGTAAGAATTTTTATTATGATTATAATTATTATTACTGTTCATTTTCATCACATTTAATACACGTAGCAATACAGTTAATATATTCAGTTTGATGTATTAAAATAAATAAGTTGTAGTTTTAATGAGGACTAACATTAAGCTAAAAATAGTCAACTAGGAAATTATTACAACGTAGTTTATTTTATCACATGAAAACGATTGTATTAATTATTTTCCTAAGTATTATTATTATTATAGTTATTATTATCATCAATATTACTATTAATATTATTATTGTGGTTGTGATTATTATTATTATCATCATTATCATCATCATACTTTAAGTAATCGCAGACGGTACACGGTGCAATGGAAGAGAAAAGCATGTGTGAAGCGACAAGTTTTATAGTGAAGTGTGTACAGAAATTGATTTCAGACACTACAGTCCTTATAATAGTAATTATTCAAATCAGTAAATTCATAACCCATGCTAACAGAGTAAAACACTACAACACATCTTTCACACATTACCATGTAAACCTCATGCAATACAGGCCTAGGAGTCAATACATAAGCACAAAAGTTGGAAAGTTATAAATATGTATTTAAAAAGTAAAGAAAATAATAACGAAGCTATTTAAAAAAATTACGAATTTGCTACGTTATAATCCTCAAAATTGAGAATACGCTGGACTAGAAATAAAAAGAGGTGATATTTTAAAGCATTATTTTTCATTAAAGTGGTACAGTGCAGTTGTTGGCAACGTACATTTTATTATTTTTATTAGTGGCCTCCTCATCGCCTCTTATAGCCATCCGATCCACCCACTTAACTGCACATCAACATTATTATTAAATTATTATCATTATCATCATTTTAATTATTATAAGGTTAATGTCAACAATATATAATCCATTTTTATAGTTTATTTTAGTTGCATCTTTTAATATCAAATTTTACGTGTCACGGGTCTTTTTTCCTCTAATGTCGTTATCTTTAAATTCCCCTGTTTTCTTCCCGACTCCTTTTCCTTTCTTCCCTTTCCTAAATATATAGGTATGTAGCTAATCGGTGATTTACACAATAGAGGGGAGGAAGGAATCCCCACCCTGTCCCATACCTCCAGGTCAAGTTGCCTCATAAGTAGTGCCTTGTTGGTATCACTTGTGAGGTTCAGACCTGTCTTCGGACAGTTGACTAAACAACAACACCTATAGATCTAGATTCATTTTCCGGGCTGAGAGGCCGTGGTCTATTGGTTGGTTTTATACCAGACGTTTCGTGTGCAGACATCTATGAATCTAGATCTATAGACTCCGGCCGTGAAAGCCTACACTACAACAACACCTATACTTGAGAAAGGACTCACACCCACAGCCCCTCGGCTGAAGTCACTCTTTCATTAAAGCAAGTTGTGTTTCATTTGTTATAGTGTTGTTTCTGATTGTTTATACTATGCCTTCATGTCTTCAGCGGATGTCAGTGAGATAAATGAAACTTTTAAAAAGAAAAAGAGAAGAAAATGAATTATTAGTATAATGGAAACTAGAATAAGACAGTCATTGTGATGCCAGGAAAAAGAGCATACTTGCACAGTCTTCCAATAAATATAAACAAAATCGAGGATTTGACAAACTCTAGAAACATCGTTTGGGTAAGAAAAAAAAAATATATATATAATTTCGGTACATTAGGAAATATTTCGGAACATACAAAAGTGTGTTTTGCCACATGGAAAGTATTATTCCCGCACTTTGAAAAATGTTACTTCCGTCATTCTGAATTATATAGATTTCGGCACATTCAAAGACATAATTTCTGCAATTTGCAAAACATAATATTGGCACTTTGGAAAATATAATCTATGCATTTTACAAGATATAATTTAAGAACTTTGGAATACAGAATATAATTTCGACGCTTCAAACAACATAATTTCGGCACTTTGAAAGATGTCAATGAGTAACACAATATTATCAACTCGGCAAAAGATGGAGTTATGAACCTACAGCACTTTAAAAATATAGCAAGATTAAGATGAAAAATATAAAAAGGAAACTTAGAACGCACAAACATCCGACCGGAAAAGATATTACTATCCTCTTTTACAAAACGAGAACGACGGACCTTAACTGCAGAAGCCCCACAACGTCACCAGTAACGATGAAGTATAACATGCTCTGTTGCCCATGATTTCTTTACCGGGGATTAAAATGTTTGATCATAATATCATAATAACCAGGGAGCAGCGGAATTATGTCGGGCACATTTAAATGTCAAGAGTCTGCGTCCGTGCCCTTCGGCGG
Organism: Periplaneta americana; assembly: GCF_040183065.1. Taxonomy (NCBI): domain Eukaryota; kingdom Metazoa; phylum Arthropoda; class Insecta; order Blattodea; family Blattidae; genus Periplaneta; species Periplaneta americana. The sequence continues at coordinate 2,017,568 of NC_091118.1, forward strand.
GCTGGAGACAATGCGTGGGCGCAGAATATGCCCTATTTGTGTGGGTCAATTACCGTTTGTAGAAATTAGGAAAGCAAAAGTTGCACAACTGAAATAATAGCACGATCGAGGAAGGGGTTCGCTACTGCATTCATCCGTGAATCACGTCGTTGGCGGTAGCACCAAATTCGGGGTCTGGGACAAAAGGACATTCTTTAAAAAATTCTAACTCTAAAGTCTAGCTCAGAAAGTCACAAGGGCACATTCAATATTTCCACTTGTGCATTAAAAAAAATTAGTCTCTTCAAAGCTGTTGCTCTCTTCAAAGATGGTGTTCCGACTCTTGAAAGATGCCATCAGTCTGTTGAAAGTTGGCGCTCCATCTCTTTGAAGATGGCACTTCGTCTGTTCAAAGATGGCGTTCTATCTCATCAATGATGGCGCTCTGACTCTTGAAAGAGGGCACCATAGACTTACTAAATAAACATGGAGGGCACACCATCCGTTGAAAAATGGCGATCCCTGTCTTCAAGGATGGCGCATCGGAACTTGAAAGATAACGCTCTGTCCCTGAAAGTCACCACGTCGCATATAAATGACACTATGTCACCCAAAAATGTCGTTCCTTCTCAGAGAAATGGCACACCGTCACTGAAGAAATTGAAAATTGTCCCTGAAAATATTGCTCAGGCAATTCCTAAAGTTTTAATTCGGCACTGTAGCTGTCGCTAATAGTCCGATGTCGCCTATATTTTTCGCACACTTAGATAAATTCACTTATGCATAGAAACATATCAGTCCGGCACTGAAATAGGTCCCTTCGGCCGGTTCAAATCGTTAATCTTGCACATCAAAATTTAATAGATTACTTCAGCGGCGGCAAATCACAAAGGTTCCTAACTTATAAATTAGAAGGCATCGGAAAATAATCATTCCCAACACTCATGTTACTCCACTTCAATTACTGTACTCACACCGTGACACATGTCGCTATCACTATCAGACTCTTCACTGCCAAATAGGTCTTTTGCAGTGACTATAACACTTTCCTAATTCACTTGGAAATATTATTCAATATCATTTCAAAAACCTTTCACTTACACTTCAATCATAATGGCCTGTCCCCCTGTGGCAGGTCTTTCACTCCAAATGCAATATTCTCCGTTCTTCAATTTTTCACCCTCCATCCTAGTCACGCTCCATGTCTCTTAGTGCTGTCCCAAAATAGACACGTTCGTGTGCCCCGAAATTTGGGCCCATTCACAATTACTTCCAGCGGATCCTTCACTAAGCAGTTTCTTCTTAGCCAGCGAGCAAGCCTATATACTTTCCTATTTCTGATATCAGTTTCAATATTATTCCTTTTCTCTCTCTCTCTCCCTATGTGGCAAGGAGGGGACTGTCAGACATCAAACCAATTTAAGAATAGACTAACGAATTATTTTTCTAACAATTCTTGTTAACAATAATAGCTGTTCCAGGTTTCTCAATGTTTAATGGTTATATATATCACAGATAAATATCTAAATTATCCCATTATTATTATTACTATTATTGTTATTGTTTTATGGTCTAGATATTAATGTAATAACTATGTAAGCAATATTGTATTAAATTAGAATTAGAGTCTGGCTGGGCAGAAGAGAAGGCCTTAGATCTGCCAGATTAAATATATAAATTATTATTATTATTATTATTATTATTATTATTATTATTATTATTTATTAGTAATTAGCTAGCTTCATACGGATTGTTGAAGTACTAACTTAACTAGTCTTATAATTAACTGCTACTAATTAGCTATATTTACCTTCATTTGTTGTAGAATTCCACTAACTATTCTTATAATTAATTAACTGTTACTAACTGGTCTAGTAATTAATTTAATAGTAATTACCTAGCATCATATGAATGTCTGCAGTACTCCACTAACTAGTCTAGTAATTAATTTATTAGTAATTAGCTAGCTTCATCTGCATGGCTGCAGTACTCCACTAACTAGTCTAGTAATTAATTTATTAGTAATTAGCTAGCTTCATCTGCATGGCTGCAGTACTCCACTAACTAGTCTAGTAATTAATTTATTAGTAATTAGCTAGCTTCATCTGCATGGCTGCAGTACTCCACTAACTAGTCTAGTAATTAATTTATTAGTAATTAGCTAGCTTCATCTGCATGGTTGCAGTACTCCATTAACTAGTCTAGTAATTAATTTATTAGTAATCAGCTAGCTTCATCTGCATGGCTGCAGTACTCCACTAACTAGTCTAGTAATTAATTTATTAGTAATTAGCTAGCTTCATCTGCATGGCTGCAGTACTCCACTAACTAGTCTAATAATTAATTTTTTAGTAATTAGCTAGCTTCATCTGCATGGCTGCAGTACTCTACTAACTAGTCTAGTAATTAATTTATTAGTAATTAACTAGCTTCATCTGCGTGGTTGCAGTACTCCACTAACTAGTCTATTAATTTATTTATTAGTAATTAGCTAGCTTCATCTGCATGGCTGCAGTACTCCACTAACTAGTCTAGTAATTAATTTATTAGTAATTGGCTAGCTTCATCTGCATGGCTGCAGTACTCCACTAACTAGTCTAATAAATAATTTATTAGTAATTAGCTAGCTTCATCTGCGTGGTTGCAGTACTCCACTAACTAGTCTATTAATTAATTTATTAGTAATTAGCTAGCTTCATCTGCATGGCTGCAGTACTCCACTAACCAGACTAGTATTTAATTTATTAGTAATTAGCTAGCTTCATCTGCGTGGCTGCAGTACTCCACTAACTAGTCTAATAATTAATTTATTACTAAGTAGCTAGCTTCATCTGCGTGGTTGCAGTACTCCACTAACTAGTCTATTAATTAATTTATTAGTAATTAGCTAACTTCATCTGCATGGCTGTAGAATTCCACCAAGAAGCATTATAATTAATTTGTTAGTAATTAGTTAGATTCATCTGCATGGCTGCAGAATTCCACTAAGAGCCTTATAAATAATTTGTTAGTACTTAGCTAGCTTCATCTGCATGGCTGCAGTACTCCACTAACTAATCTAATAATTAATTTATTAGTAATTAGCTAGCTTCATCTGCGTGGTTGCAGTACTCCACTATCTAGTCTAATAATTAATTTATTAGTAATTAGCTAGCTTCATCTGCGTGCCTGCAGTACTCCACTATCTAGTCTAATAATTAATTTATTAGTAATTAGCTAGCTTCATCTGCGTGGTTGCAGTACTCAACTAATTAGTATATTAATTAATTTATTAGTAATTAGCTAGCTTCATCTGCATGGCTGCAGTACTCCACTAACTAGTCTAGTAATTAATTTATTAGTAATTAGCTAGCTTCATCTGCATGGCTGCAGTACTCCACTAAGTAGTCTAATAATTAATTTATTGGTAATTAGCTAGCTTCATCTGCGTGGTTGCAGTACTCCACTAACTAGTCTATTAATTAATTTATTAGTAATTAGCTAGCTTCATCTGCATGGCTGCAGTACTCCACTAACTAGTCTAGTAATTAATTTATTAGTAATTAGCTAGCTTCATCTGCATGGCTGCAGTACTCCACTAACTAGTCAAATAATTAATTTATTAGTAACTAGCTCGCTTCATCTGCGTGGTTGCAGTACTCCACTAACTAGTCTATTAATTAATTTATTAGTAATGTGCATGGCTGTAGAATTCCACCAAAAAGCATTATAATTAATTTGTTAGTAATTAGTTAGATTCATCTGCATGGCTGCAGAATTCCACTAAGAGCCTTATAAATAATTTGTTAGTAATTAGCTAGCTTCATCTGCATGGCTGCAGTACTCCACTAACTAGTCTAATAATTAATATATTGGTAATTAGCTAGCTTCATCTGCGTGGTTGCAGTACTCCACTATCTAGTCTAATAATTAATTTATTAGTAATTAGCTAGCTTCATCTGCGTGACTGCTGTACTCCACTATCTAGTCTAATAATTAATTTATTAGTAATTTGCTAGCTTCATCTGCGTGGTTGCAGTACTCAACTAACTATTCTATTAATTAATTTATTAGTAATTAGCTAGCTTCATCTGCATGGCTGCAGTACTCCACTAACTAGTCTAGTAATTAATTAATTAGTAGTTAGCTATCTTCATCTGCATGGCTGCAGAACACCACTAACTAGTCTAGTAATTAATTTATTAGTAATTAGCTAGCTTCATCTGCATGGTTGCAGTACTCCACTAACTAGTCTAGTAATTAATTTATTAGTAAGTAGCTAGCTTCATCTGCGTGGCTGCAGTACTCCACTATAGTCTAGTAATTAAATTATTATTAATTAGCTAGCTTCATCTGCATGGTTGCAGTACTCCACTAACTAGTCTAGTAATTAATTTATTAGTAATTAGCTAGTTTCATCTGCATGGCTGCAGTACTCCACTAACACGTCTAGTAATTAATTTATTAGTAATCAGCTAGCTTCATCTGCATGGCTGCAGTACTCCACTAACTAGTCTAGTAATTAATTTATTAGTAATTAGCTAGCTTCATCTGCATGCCTGCAGTACTCCACTAACTAGTCTATTAATTAATTTATTAGTAATTAGCTAGCTTCATCTGCATGGCTGCAGTACTGCACTAACTAGTCTAGTAATTAATTTATTAGTAATTAGCTATCTTCATCTGCATGGCTGCAGAACCCCACTAACTAGTCTAGTAATTAATTCATTAGTAATTAGCTAGCTTCATCTGCATGGCTGCAGTACTCCGCTAACTAGTCCAGTAATTAATTTATTAGAAATTAGCTAGCTTCATCTGCGTGGATGCAGTACTCCACTAACTAGTCTAGTAATTAATTTATTAGTAATTAACTAGCTTCATCTGCATGGTTGCAGTACTCCACTAACTAGTCTAGTAATTAATTTATTAGTAATTAGATAGCTTCATCTGCGTGGCTGCAGTACTCCACTAACAAGTCTAGTAATTAATTTATTAGTAATTAGCTAGCTTCCTCTGCATGGCTGCAGTACTCCACTAACTAGTCTAGTAATTAATTTATTAGTAATTAGCTAGCTTCATCTGCATTGCTGCAGTACTCCACTAACTAGTCTAGTAATTAATTTATTAGTAATCAGCTAGCTTCATCTGCATGGCTGCAGTACTCCACTAACTACTCTAGTAAATAATTTATTAGTAATTAGCTATCTTCATCTGCATGGCTGCAGAACCCCACTAACTAGCCTAGTAATTAATTTATTAGTAATTAGCTAGCTTCATCTGCATGGCTGCAGTACTCCACTAACTAGTCAAATAATTAATTTATTAGTAACTAGCTCGCTTCATCTGCGTGGTTGCAGTACTCCACTAACTAGTCTATTAATTAATTTATTAGTAATGTGCATGGCTGTAGAATTCCACCAAAAAGCATTATAATTAATTTGTTAGTAATTAGTTAGATTCATCTGCATGGCTGCAGAATTCCACTAAGAGCCTTATAAATAATTTGTTAGTAATTAGCTAGCTTCATCTGCATGGCTGCAGTACTCCACTAACTAGTCTAGTAATTAATTTATTAGTAATTAGCTAGCTTCATCTGCATGGCTGCAGTACTCCACTAACTAGTCTAGTAATTAATTTATTAGTAATTAGCTAGCTTCATCTGCATGGCTGCAGTACTCCACTAACTAGTCTAGTAATTAATTTATTAGTAATTAGCTAGCTTCATCTGCGTGGTTGCAGTACTCCACTAACTAGTCTAGTAATTAATTTATTAGTACTTAGCTAGCTTCATCTGCATGGCTGCAGTACTCCACTAACTAGTCTAGTAATTAATTTATTAGTAATTAGCTAGCTTCATCTGCATGGCTGCAGTACTCCACTAACTAGTCTAGTAATTAATTTATTAGTAATTAGCTAGCTTCATCTGCATGGCTGCAGTACTCCACTAACTAGTCTAGTAATTAATTTATTAGTAATTAGCTAGCTTCATCTGCGTGGTTGCAGTACTCCACTAACTAGTCTAGTAATTAATTTATTAGTACTTAGCTAGCTTCATCTGCATGGCTGCAGTACTCCACTAACTAGTCTAGTAATTAATTTATTAGTAATTAGCTAGCTTCATCTGCATGGCTGCAGAATTCCACTAAAAGCCTTATAATTAATTTGTTAGTAATTAGATACCTTCATCTGCATGGCAGCAGAATTCCACCAAAAAGCCTTATAATTAATTTGTTAGTAATTAGCTAGCTTCATCTGCATGGCTCCAGAATTCCACTAAAAGCCTTATAATTAATTTGTTAGTAATTAGCTACCTTCATCTGCATGGCAGCAGAATTCCACCAAAAAGCCTTATAATTAATTTGTTAGTAATTAGCTACCTTCATCTGCATGGCTGCAGAATTCCACTGAAAGCCTTATAATTAATTTATTAGTAATTAGCTACCTTCATCTGCATGGCAGCAGAATTCCACCAAAAAGCCTTATAATTAATTTGTTAGTAATTAGCTAGCTTCATCTGCATGGCTGCAGAATTCCACTAAAAAGTCTTATAATTAATTTGTTAGTAATTAAATAGCTTCATCTGCATGGCTGCAGAATTCCACTAAAAAGTCTTATAATTAATTTATTAGTAATTAGATAGCTTCATCTGCATGACTGCAGAATTCCACTAAAAAGTCTTATAATTTATTTGTTAGTAATTAGACAGCTTCATCTGCATGGCTGCAGAATTCCGTAAAAAATCTCATGGTCCACATATCTTAGTATTGTCTATCATCTGATATCTTCTTCTGTCCCAAACTTCCCTACCGTTCACCATACCTTCAAGCGCATCCTTCAGTAGGCAGTTTCTTCTTGGCCAGAGAGCCAATAAAATCCTTTTTCTTTTCCTCACGAGTTTCAATATTATTCCTTCTTCACCCAATCTTTATAGCACAGCTTCATTTGTTATTCTGTCTATTTATTCATTTCACACGCTACATTCCTGTCCATATCCACATTTGAAATGCTTCTATGCGTTTCTCTTCACATCACTCCAAGTATTTCATGCTGTTCACTTTTTCCACTTCCTTATTTAGAATTTGAGCATTTACCTTCTTTATTTCATCTCCGATAAACATGGTCATCCTCCTCTTCGAATTTATTTCCATTCCATACTGGTCACAACTGTCATTTTAGCTCCAATAGCTTAGGCCTACCCCTTAGTATTGCCCGTACTTCTACTAAGAACACCATACTCTAACAGCAAATCTCATGTATGTATGTATGTATGTATGTATGTATGTATGTATGAAAAGACAACAATTGGACATACAACCTGTGGCAGTGATATATAATAAACTATACCATTACAATAATTACAAGAATAACATTAAAATAATTATAGTAATAAAAAGTTGAAGAAAACGTAACTTTAAATCTAACACAAAGGATTAATGCAATAAATCTAGCACTATAAGTAAGAACTATGCTATAATAACGCCTGCTATAGGTAAAAGTACAGCTAACTCATAAGTACTACTAGTAAACCCAACTATTATCGACTCAAGTAATTACAAAGACAAAATTATGGTTTATTTAACGACGCTCGCAACTGCAAGTAAACACAAGTCACCGTAATTATTTGCATATTATCAACTTGATTACTTACACGACATCCGTGGCGCTACAGCCAATGAAGGGTCAAGACCGACAAGCCGGCTGCTGGCCTCACGGGCACATGCCGAAGGAGAAGTGGACGATCATCCAACCAGAATGGAAGTATCGTGTGGTTAGCACGATGAGCCCCCACCCGTTATAGCTAGCTTGCGTAACCGGATTTCGCTACATATTGTAGCTCCCCAAGTGCATCACGATGTTGGGTTGGCACCGGTCCCATACACTGGCCGAAATTTCATGAGAAGATCTTTTCCCCCAGGAGGACTCAAACCAGCACACATTCCGTAACGCGAGTCCTAGACAGGATGCCTTACACCACGACGCCACGGCGCGGGACAAATTGCATGACGTAGCTCAGATAATTACATTGCAACTACAATTAATTTTCAGTCCAATCTTCGCAACCTTTCCTAAAATGTATTCATTTTGAGTGGACTACCCAGAACGAGTGTCGCAGGTAAGCTGTTCCAGTATAATATTATGCGGTTAACAAAAGAATAATTTGTCACGTCCGTTCTGTATTTTCTGCACGTAAACTTCCTGATATGATCAGCCCTGTCTAAGTATGATGGTGTCACTAATCTACCATTGATGTCGGTCCATGCTTCGTGTCCTATTTGTGCCTTAAACAATGCAGTCAATCTGGTTTTTCGTCGTGATAAATACCCACCCTAAGTCTTTCAGTATCTCTTCACCATGTCCCTTTCTCATTTTGACATTTCTGCTGCCCTGCGTTTGAAATTTTCTATTGAATCGATTTGGTTTTGTCTCTACGGACCCCAAAATACCTTCGGTCAGATTTCTTATGAATACGCACACAGGAATACACTGCTTTCCAGGCTGTCCTTGTATTAGTGACTTTTTCCTCGCAACCCAGTTCGTTACGTAAATATAAATATACGCAATTATTTTTTCTTCGTTGTACTATCACCCCTCCCATGTTCTGAAAAAAGTCCTTCGCTAAATCCTGTTTGGAAATGTAGGAGAAAATAGCAGTCTTGTATTTCTCTCCCAATTCTACTTTCCTCTGAAATTTATTTTTCTATCCTAAATTTGACTCCTTTTTCCATTATAATGATTTCAATTAACCAGCTAATAAATCAACTCTAATTTAACTCTACAAAAATACGATACGACAGGCACTTCAAAATATTAATGGACAATTATTTGAAATATTTCTTCGGGATTTCTAAATAATAATTTGGTATGAACTAATATATTTTCGACTTTGCAATTACTGATGCTCTTTATCGAAAGGAAGCAATTATATTCACCGAAACATTAATTCTGCTCGTCCAAATATCAATACCGTTTTGAGCATATTAAAACGATTCCTCAGCGTATCAATTATGGACATTAAAAAATTAATTCCGCACTTCTACAGATCAATTCGTCACCTCGGAATAATAATCCTGAATTTGGAGAAACGATTATATGGTGAATCGGATAACATTATTCCGGATATTCGTAATATATTTCCACTAAATCGTAAGTAATCGACTCTGCTCGAACAAAATAATAAATCACCATTTTGCAAATTGATAAACAGACGGACACTGAAACATGAACCTGGTAGTGTAAAATAAATACCGGCAAATTTTCTAGATATTAATGTAGCGCTTGTAACAACTTAAAACATATCATGGAAATATACAACCTTGCTTCAACATCGAAATGAATATTACTAAAATACAGTACAAGAACACCAATATGCGACTAAAAGACTGTCAAATATGAATGTCAAGAAAGTAATTTAGGAACATCAGAGAATATCAATTCGCAGATTTCAGGAATATTAATTTAGCACTTTCACGTGTGTCAAATCGGTCCTGTCAAGAATAACAGTTCAACATTTTAAATGTTCATTTGACACTATAAAAATATCAATTCCGTACTATTGGAAATATCTACTGGGTATTATGAAAGATATCGCTTCAGAATGTTGAAATATTTCACTTCGGCACTTCCAAAAATTTATCAGAACTTCGAAAATTACGTACACTCTTAGAAAATGTGAATTCTGCATTTCGTAGTACTCCAAAAGCGCTATTGCCAAGGTATCACTTCCTCTCCTTGCAAAGCATAATTTTGCCTATTATTAACTCGGTTTTTTCAAAAGAACCAACTCGGAGCTTCATGAATAGCAATTCTGCAGTTTCAATGTCATACTTTCCATTCCATTAGCCGTCAAATCTTGGTTTTTTCAGTCACATTCGAAACTCCATCCTACATTTGGTATTCTGTTTCATTCCTGCAAAGATCTTCACCTTTCTCCTGGCCAGCTTCTCAATACAGTTCTTGCACTCTAGTCTTCGTCTTCCTATTTTTTTCTGGTGATGTAGCCTTTATGAGTTTAGGATTCGTTGGTTATCCATTCTTGTTACATGGAACAAACCATTTCAGTGCCTTCTTCGCTAGTGGGTATAATATTCAGTCCTGCTTAAAATCCGGGAAATTCTCTTCTTTCCTCATTTTGCTGTACTCCAAATGGGTTCTTAGTCCTGTAGTGGAGACATTGTTTGATGGAACACATGGTCTGCAAGTACTTATATCGTCTTGGGATCACGGGTGTCCCAATTATACCTCCAGGCCCTGGTTACCCTTTTTAGTCGCCTTTTACGACACACATGTGCTGCGTTGGACTTATTCTTATTTCCGTCTAACACATGGGATTTCGAAACATTCGGCACTACGAAAAATATCACTTCGGTACAATAAAATTACGAACGCGGAAATTTGCAAATATAACACAGGCATTTTGTCTGAAATTTATATGCCGGCACTGAAAGATTTGTTCGGAACATAAAAATTAGTATCACACTAAAAGATCACTCCGGTACCAAAAGATCACTCCGGTATAGAAACATATAGTCGTGCCATGCAGGAAGACGTTCCTACATGGGAAACTTGCACGATCGCTAACTTCTATTTGAAAAGACTTTAGAATATGTACATGTCACCTCAAATGATATGTTTTCTTGTCGCTTGATGCAAGAAATATTGAGTAACTCTGTCATCGGCCGGACTGTCTTTACAATGAAGTCTAGATTTAATACCGTGCGACATAAAACTATTTTGCAGAATGGGAAAGAAGACAATTTCGGAAGACAAATACAGCATCATATGAAAGACGATAAGGAACGCGACGAAGACAAGGACCACGGGAAAGACAACTGCGAAAATAAGAAACATGACGAAGACAGCCAGTGCTACCATAAGAATAATGACGAAGACAGTAAACACCAGGACAAAGACAAAGACTCGATAACGACTAGATATGGCCAACGACAAGGGCCACGACAATGATCATGATCAGAATAGCGTTAAGGATGAAGACAGCGATCCCAAGAACCAAGGTGGAAATATTGTTTCTCTCATTTGGCCAGTAAATTTCGTGTCACACGGTACCTTCCACACTTCCATAATATAGGTATACAAAAATTATGCACTTAAAATGGAGAACTTACATTAATAAAGGCAAATGATAACATTTATCATAAGTGTATATTTTTTTGGTAGAGTTGCGAGAAGAATGTGAGAGTTGGGTAAAATTAATCACACACGGTCAGACGGCTTCCTGCATGGACACAAGTGTATCTATTAAGCATCTAAAGATATCACTCCTGAATTTTCAAAAAATCAATCGGAGATATTAACATATCACTTCTGCACTGAAGAATATGCCTGCTTACTGAAAGCCATCACTTTGGCACTGAAAAGGCTACAGGGAACAGCAGAAGGCACTCCGGTTCAGAAAAATCATAATCTTGCACTGTGAAATGTCACTCCGGCACAAAAATATATCGATCTGGATCTGGAACTTGTCACTCCTTCTCTGGAAGATATTTCTCACGTTCTGTGATAAACGTAGCTCAGTCACTGTGGAAAATATGAGTCCTGCATTCAAAGATATTTCTCACGTACTTTGAAAAATTTACGTCAGTCACTGTGAAACATTTCACTCCGGCACTTCAAAGAAATTCAGTACGCTTCTACTAGAACTACCACACAGGCAATGAAAAATATAACTACGTCACTCCCAAACTTATAACTCTACCTGAAAACATCACTTTGACAGTTCAAAAAAAAAAAAAAACTCCCTTCGTTTTGAAAAATACCACTATAGCACTGGTATCAGTGACACATAAAGAAACACCGAGCAGGTTATTTGAAATATACCGAAAGAATTCAAGATTACCGAGGAAAAACATTGAAAGTTGCAATTCTGCTAAGGGTGATATCATCTAATTTAATACATTACTGCGAAATTTATTGCTGTTCCTAACGAAATGGTGGGAAAAGATAACTATATAAGTGGTGATAATCATCCTTTTCTGGTTTTGACAATAAAAACTCATAAATTTATCAGTACCATAATTAATTAGATGACGACATCACACTTAAGAATAATGTGACTTTAAATATTTTTAACTGTATCCGTCAATTAGTAACATAAGAACGCGGTACTTCGAAATATGAAATTGGTAGATTGAAAATTTCAAACCGGTACTTCGAGAAATGTCATATTGGTGCTCTGAAAAATGTGACTTGCGAATTGCGAGCAATATAACATGGAATTTTGAAATATAACATGGAACTCTGAAATGTATCAACCATAAAGTATGAAAAATATCTAGCCGAAACTTTAAAAAATAGCAACAACTCACAACGAAAATGTTAACCAGGCACATAGCAAAATATTAATTCAGTAATCCAAATAAATGTTACTTTGCATATTGGAAAATATAACTCTGGCTATTTGAGGAATATAAACGTGAAATCATTAAAATGCGAATTTTTTTAAATATAATTTTGTATTTCGAAAACACTTCACCCGGCACACAACATCGAACTTCACGAATGAATACCACAAACTAAAGAAAATGAATTCGACACCGATTAAAATAAAACAATATTAAAATGTCAAATTCAAAACATGAACCCGACACTTCCAAAAGTAAGAGAACTAGATTTTTTAAAATTATTGAAGTCGAATTGTGATATATATAACTGATCATTTCAAAATAGTAACGTAGGACAAGATATCTCATCCCTCACAAAAAATATTTCAACGAGACTTTGAAAAATGAATCCGGCATCATCAAATACATCAAAATGATATATTGATAATTATAATAATATTAATGGAACACCCACGGTATGCAATACTACCTTTTTTTCGCAGAACATAAAGCAGTGTCGTTAAAAAAATCACTACAATGATCACAAAACAGTCGAAAACGGCAAATTATCTCTTGTTCATGCAGATGCGTCTGCCAATCCGTCTTAGTTCATCGTTTTCTTCGGTCCACGCTGAAGACATCACGGTATTCGTAGAGCAAAATTCGGATCAAATCAAATTTTTCTTCTAGGTCAGCTCTTGAAGTGAATCGGTGTAGACTGCAGCAGCAAAGAGTCCGAAGTGATCTATATTTTGATAACTATGAAATCCGCAATTTCAAACCTAAGTAACATTGTGTAACATCAACACCGACCCCAGAAAAATAACACTCCGACCCCGAAACATATCACTCCAAAAATAGGATGTTTCATTCCAGCGCTTACATTATCACCGAAGCACTTGAAACATGTTCTCGGCGATTTTAAATACCTTATATACTGGCAGCTATCAAAATAATCGCTCAGGAATTTCAAAATTATTAACCTAGAATCATGAAAAACATATACAAAAGAATTATTCTCTGCGAAATCTTAATCCGGAATTTCGGAAGATTAAAAAGGAAGTTTGAAGTATTATGTGAGAATTTCGAAATAATAAATTATTTGGTACACCTACTTCGTAATTCTTTTCATTATAGGAAATATAATTTTTTTTCACTAAGAATTTGATTCAGTTCCTCCACATAGTAATTCAGTTCCCCATCATTCGATATGACGTATTAAAATCTACAGAATTGTACTTTCAATTGAAAGTAGAAATGTGTGTAGGTCTATAGCAATGTGTCCACTACAAATATTAAACAGAGAGTGTGCACCTGTGAAGCACCGGCAGTTCAATCAATTCCATGCCACAGAAAGGTACAGGAGCGGAGACCCAGAAGGGGCCAGGAGCAAACTTTGAGTTCTGGATTAAAGCTGTTTGTTTTCAGCTCAAATATCTTATAGACACGTTAAAAATATTTTCTTGATTGGCCCGTTCTTCACCTTTCAGAGCCATTCCATCCCATCCACAATAATTTTAATTCAATTTTTAAGTTCACTTTTTCAAAGTTATCCATACATCAAGTATGTAAAGCAACTTATGTTTGGACGCGTATGAAGTTTCTTAAACGAAATGCCACGCGATTTAAACGATCATAAATGTATTAATGAGTCGAATGGTTTTGATGTTATACGATTTTTTTTAAATATCAAGTATTCTGAACAAATATTAGAACTGTAATTACAAAAGAACAATTAAAGTACAATAAAACATAAACAAAACCAGAATATGAACAGAACTCGAACACAAACACAAGTACACGAACACGACAAATTGTCAACGCTTACACACATGCTCACTAGCTTTAACACGTATGAAACATATCAAGAATTGGGACAATTACAATGCTCTCACTTCCAAAACATTCACCACCACTAAACACTTCTAAAAACACAAACCATGCAAAGATATAGAAAACACAAAACAGAAGGCAAAGATTGTATCTCAACGTAATTATAAATTTGTAAAGCAATAATTAAATATTTATTATAACTCATACTTACATAACATTTAGTTAACAATAAATAATTTACAACTTCTAGTATTCTTATCATCAGGACGTATACAAGTAAATGTTTAAATGTTTGATTGAGGCAGAGAACCCTCAAAACCTGGTGAAGTTAGCTAACTTCAGTCTATTTTGATTTTTTTCTTCCTCCTTTCTGAATTCTTCAGCTTCTTTCTTGACAACTACCTCTCCATATTTTCTGGCCTATTTTTTTTCTCTTCCATTAGTCCAGCATAAATATTGTGAACATTCATAGTTACAGCTTCTGTATTTGTCTTTCCTTTTTCACTTTATGCAATTTGTAGAAGTGCTTGAATACGCACTGTCAACAATGAAAATCCTTTTGACCACAACACACATGGAGCTGGAATGTTCTTCTTTCCTCATCTGCACCATTTTCCAATTCCACCATCAATATTGTATTTATGACAAGAGGAGCCGTTAAGACAAGTTGAACTGGAAATCTGTGGACTGAAGAAAATTTATTAGTAATCATTTAACCATTTAACAAAAGAAACTAAATTGAAAACTAGCTAACTACTAAGGGCTCAGATACTCCAATATTATAGTTCATCATTGCCCTTACATACAAAAAAAAGTCAATCAAAATTAAGTTAGGTTAAGTTGAAATGTACTTTTTGTCGGGTTACTTACCTGTCATACTTTTTGTAGATTACCGATGTGCTCAACTCACTGCAAGTGAAGTTCAGTACCAGAAATAAAGGAAAAATAACCAGCTACATCAGTAGCCACAGGTTTGAAGGTATATTTCAAAAAAGGATAACTGGACACAGTGCTATAGAAATTACTTTTTTTTTTTAATTAAACCAAACCTCGCTGTTACAATTCATAGCAAATATAACTATTATGCTTTTCCGTACAAGAACGTAAGTTTGGTATATTTAACTTAATCTTGAGTTCTAGATCACAAACCTCAAGCAATATTTTTCTTTACAATTTTATAATAATATAATTGCAATCAATTACATTACAATAAAAATAACATTGTCTAAATATTACACGTTGCTTAATCAACTGTCCGAAAGCTGACCTGAACCTCACAACTGACAGCAACAACGAAGCACTTATGAGGCAACTAAGCCAGGAGATAACCCGGTAGGGAGGCCAGTTCCTTACCCCCTACTTTGCGTAAATCGCCGACTAGCTACCTACTATATAATCAGATTTCAGATGCATACAATTTTTATTTCTCTGACACATATCCTCGAGTGAGATGTATTGCCTGATAATAGATGTAGGCCTACATATAAACCAGTACCTCTATCACAGAATAAAATGTTACACAACATGTAAAAATGAGATAACAAGTGGAGAGTGAGAAATCAAATAAGTGGAAAAATATAAAAGCAATCTATTTTAATCTTAATTTTGAGATGAGAATTTTATATAATTTTAACAATCACAATTCTAAATCAATTTTGACATGTATTGTTATGTTTCATGGGATCCTGTAACACCGCAAAATAAAATGAAAAAACCTTAACATACAATAGACACATGAAATTGTTAAGTAGTTAGCTCAAATGTTTGTTACACAAGGTACGTGTAGAGAATGCAAAACATATTATATGATAGGTCTTCAAAATGAAGTAATTTTGAAAACGTTAGTACAATAAATTAAAACATCATTTTAAATGACTATTTAAATTATTCTTCAAATATTGATTTATTGATTAAAAACAGCCATTGGATCGTAGATAAATGAAAAAGTAAATAGATAAATATATAAATAATAAATAGATAAATATATAAATAATAAATAAATGAATATATAAATAAAAGAAAATGCATTATCAACACTAGGTTCCACAAATTCCTTTACGTCTTGAAAAGTGTTTTTGATTAGCCCGTCAGAAATTTATTACAATTTAAATATTTTCAAAATTTAAAATATTGGGTATACACTGAATATATTATCAAATATACTGAAAATATTAGTCAGTACTGGATACTCGCCGGAAAAAAAAATTAATGTCATGGAAAGCTCGCTGACTCTTTTAATGTTGTGCAATTACTCGTAAAATTTTTCTTCCACGATCGTGTTATTTGCTCTAAATTTTCAATGCAAAAACGCTAAATTCCCCACTCATTTCGTCATTTTCATTTTATGTGAAAAAAAAAAAATTAAAGTCGCAGCCTTCACGGATCATTTTACCTTAAAACACTGTAGAATGATGTACACAATGCTTGTGAGGACAACGCGTTCATGTTTAAGTCACGGACTTATGGTGGACTTGTGGTTTCGCAACGAAACCATGTTTCACCGCTATGGAGTGCGTTCCCTGTACTTAGCTATTAACAAGCAGGCTTTCTCAACCTACACGTATGTGTTTAACCAGTATAAGGTACACTCACTGTTTCAGCTGTTGATAACATTACAGTCACTCATTCATTAAAGCAAGTTGTGTTTAATCTGTTGTAGTATTCGCCGTGATTGTTTATACTATGCCATTATGTCTTCAGTGGATGACACTGACATAAATTAAAATTTTAAAAAGAAAAAAACGCAATAAAAGTTATTAGTATAATGGAAACTAGACTAAGACAGCCATTGTGATGCCACAAAAAAGAGCATACTTGCACAGTCTTCCAATAAATGTAAACAAAATCGAGGATTTGACAAACTATAGAAATATCGTTTGGGCAAAAAAGGAGTATGATTTCGGTACATTAGGAAATATTTCGGACCCTTTATCTTTTGCCACATGGAAAGTATTATTTCCGCACTTTGAAAATTGTTACTTCGTCATTCTGAAATATATCGATTTCGGCAATTCAAACACATAATTTCTGCACTTTGGAAAACATAATATTGGCATTTTGAAAAATATAATTTACGCAATTTGGAAAAAGGTCCCTGAGACAAATAGTGGCGTACTACAAAGGTTCATATCTTCAAAATTAGAAGCCACCGAACAATAATCACTCCCAACAATCATGTTAATCCACCTCACTTACTGCACTGACACCATGACACATGTCAATGAGTAACACAATATAATCAACTTGGCAAAAATGGAGATTAGGATTCTACAGCAAGATTAAGAATAAAAATATAAAAAGGAAACTTAAAACGCACAAACCACCGACCGGAAAAGATATTACTATCCTCTTTGATAAAACCAAAACGACGGACCTTAACTGCAGAAGCCCCACATCGCCACCAGTGGCGAGGAAGTAAAACGTGCTCTGTTGCCTTTGATTTCTTTCCTGTCTTCAACGCCGACTCTCCATCTCTTGAAAGCCGACGCTCCATCTCTTGAAAGCCGACGCTCCATCTTCTTGAAAGCCGACGCTCCACCCCTTGAAGCCGACGCTCCATCTTCTTCTAAGCCGACGCTCCATTTCTTGAAGCCGACGCTCCATCTTTTGAGGCCGACGCTCCATCTTCTTGAAAGCCGACGCTCCATCTCTTGAAAGCCGACGCTCCATCTCTTGAAAGCCGACGCTCCATCACTTGAAGCCGACGCTCCATCTTCTTGAAAGCCGACGCTCCATCACTTGAAGCCGACGCTCCATCTTCTTGAAAGCCGACGCTCCATCTTCTTGAAAGCCGGCGCTCCATCTCTTGAATGAAGACGCTTCATCTCTTGAAAGCATACGCTCCATATCTTTAAAACCGACACTCCGTATTTTGGAAGCCGACGCTCCATCTCTTGAATACCGACGCGCCATCTCAGAGACGTGGCATCCCGTCACATAGGCTATAAATAGCACTTCGACACATAAATATACCAGAACATCACATAAAATTGTCTCTGAAAGTCACAGAACATTGGTACATATCCAGTTTCATAATACTTACACTAAGTCACTCAAATGTGAGAAAAACATTCCGTCGCTGAAAAATGAAAAATTATGAATGAAAATGCTACTCTTGCAATTCCTGATGCGTTAATTCGGCACTGTAGTTGTCGTTAAGTCCGATGTATATCTTCTGAATACTTAGAGAAAATTCAGTTATGCACTGAAACATATCAGTCCGGCACTTAAATCGTTAATCGTTAATCTTGCACAATAATATTTAATAGATCACTTCAACATTGGCGAACCATAATGATTAATATCTTCCAAATTAGGAGGCTACAGAAAAATCATTCCCAAAACTCACGTTACTCCTCCTCACCTACTGCTCTGTCAGCATGACACATTTCCCTATCGCGATAAGACTCTTCACAGCCACATAGGTCGTTTTACAGTCAATGTAAAACTTTCCACATTCACTTGGGAATATTACTCAATGTCGCTTTAAAAAGTTTTCATTCACACTTCAATCATAGTAGTTTGTCGCCCTAATTTAAATCTTTCACTGCAAACCCAGTATTCTCCAGTCTTCAGTTTTTCACCCTCCATTTTATTCACGCTCCCTGCATCTTAGCGCTGTCTCTCATTTGACACATTCGTATGCCCCGAAATTTGCTCCCATTCACAAATCTTTCCAGCGGATCCTTCAGTAAGCAGTTTTTTCCTAGCCAGCGAGCAAGCCTCCATCATTTTCTCTTTCTGATATCAGTTTCGACATTATTCTTCATTGCTCTCCCTCTCTCTCTCTTTCCATGAGGCCGGAGGGGAACATCCCTGTGCAGAGCGAGCAGAGGTCTATTGTGCGTCCCTGGGGTGAGTTGCAAGCCCACCGACCGCATCCACGCCGAACCGACCTAACCCCTAACACCCTAACAACTAGTCCCAACACCCCTCTAAGTCCGTTTACCATTCCACCCAACAGCACACCCCACATTCCCCCTCAATCGAGAGAGGAGTGGGTTCCTCTGCCGGGTCACCAACTACCATGCGTTGACATATCCAAGGAGGCCGGCCGAGAGTGTCAGGAGCTCCGGAAGGCCGACGCAGGCGCGATAGGAAAGCATGGAAAAACAACCGGAATGTTAACAAAAGAATGTTGAGGGGGAAAAGAAACTGTGCGAGAATGAGTGGTGATTCGTACGTCTGATAAAGTTACCTGATATTCATCAATGGGAGTGAGGGAAAAACACCGGGAAAACCTCATCCATACAACTGGGAACAAGCTGGGAATTTAATGCCGGCTCGCTGAGTTCGGGAGTGAACACGCTACCACGAGACCACAGGTGTGGACAGCATTATATTTTATTCATCCACTATTTATAGGATGCCTTTATTTATTCTTCCGTCTCTGTGTTCATTTCATATGTTCCATTCTTCTCCATATCCACATATAAAATACTTCCAGTCATTCCTCATCACTTCGTCATGGTGTCCATATTCCTACCCACACTCTACACAAAGCACTTCGCCAGTCTCTTCGTTACTTTTTTTCCAGAGGTCCTCACAATATTTTCACATTTCTAATAAAAACTTCCTTGGACATTGCTATCCTCCTTTTCACTTCCACGCTGCAGCTCATGTTACTGCTTATAGTACACCGCAAGTATTTGAAGCTGACCACTTGCTCTACCGCCTCAATTAGAATTCGCACCTGTACCTTTGCTTTCTACGCCCGATAACTATGATCTTCTTCTTCTTCTTTGAGTCTATATTCATATCATAAAACTATAAATTCACTGTCAGAACACACTTCTGTGTCGCAATGTTTCAAATATCGGAGGATGCAACCTCGAACCTCATAATTTGAAGACATTCTGTCTGCAAGGCTATTGAGTGAATCACATTTACGAAATTATTCGCGCGGCATTATAGTCACATAACTGTTGATGTTTATGCACTTTATTTCTTTAATGTTTTTCAATAAAACACATTTAACGACATAAATACAATAAGTAACTTGGTTTCATAAGTTATAAAAATGGTTTGCAAGGTTCACGTCTATAAAACTAAATATACGGGCTATGTCTGACGATTCTCTTTGAGCTATGAAAAGTCTGTTAAGATAAACTGAATTGCGTGTAAAAGAAGTACTCATAAGCAGGGTGTGCTGAAGCGTCTTAGATGGCGATTACAACATTTCTACATCACAGTCAGGAAATAACAAGATCCGAATTTATCAAGCAATTTGCTTCAAGTTTTAACAACATTTTAACTAGAATTTTACCCAAGTATACACTAATGCTGTCTTGTAATTGTGTTGCAAGAATTTTTATTATGATTATGATTATCGTTACTGTTCATTTTCATCACATTTTATAACACGTAGCAATACAGTTAATATATTCAGTTTGAGGTGTTAAAATAAACAAGTTGTAGTTTTGATGACGACTAACATTAAGCTAAAATTAATCAACTAGGAAATTATTACAATGTAGTTTATTTTAGCACATGAAAGCAATTGTATTAACTATTTTACTAAATATTATTATTATTATTATCATCAACAATTTTATTATTATTATTATTATCATTATTATTATTGTTATTATTATTATTATTATTATCATTATTATTATTGTTATTATTATTATTATTAAGATCATCATCATAATTTAAGTAATCGCAGACCGTACACGGTACAATGCAACACAAAACTGTGTGTGAAGTGATAAGTTTTATATTGAAGTGTGTACAGAAAATGATATCAGACACTATAGTCCTTATAATAGTAATTATTTAAATAACTAAATTCATAACCAATGCTAATAGAGTAAAACAGTACAACACATCTTTCACACATTACCATGTAAATCTCATGCAATACAGGCCTAGGAGTCAGTAAATAAACACAAAAGTTGGAAAGTTTCAAATATGTCTTTAAAAAGTAAAGAAAATAATAACGAAGCTGTTAAGAAAAATTAACGCGTTTGCTACGTTATAATCCTCAAAATTAAAAATAAGCTGGAATAAACATAAATAATCAGGTGATATTTTAAGGCATTATTTCTCATTAAAGTGGTACAGTGCAGTGTTTAGCAACGTACATTTTATTTTTTTATTAGTGGCCTCCTCATCGCCCCTTATAGCCATCCGATCCACCCACTTTACTGCACATCAACATTATTATTAAATTATTATCATCATTATTTTTTATTATTATAAGGTAAATGTCAACAGTATATCATACAATTTTTGTAGTTTTTTAATTTCATCTTTCAATTTCAAATATTACCGGACAAGGGGTGTTTTTCGTTAGTGTCATTTGTTTTAAATTCCCCTGTTTACTTTCCGTCTCATTTTTTTTCTTTTGTTCCCTAAATTTATAGGCATGTAGCTTTTTAGTGATGTAGGCCTACACAATAGAAGAGGGAAAGGAATTCCCACCCTGTGCCATACCTCCAGGTCAAGTTGCCCCATAAGTAGTGCCTTGTTGGTTATCACTTGTGAGGTTCAGACAGTTGACTAAACAACAACAAATTCTAGGCACACAATCTTACTTGTGAAGGGACTCACACTCTCAAGCTTTAGGCCTAAGCCGGAGAGAGGGGCATTGCACGCAACACCCTGACCTAAATCATTATATTCATTAACTACTGATTCACAGTCTTTTGCCAGAGGGCAGGTCTTTCACTGCAAACCCACTGATCTCCAATCGTCCTTTTTCCACATTCCTCTTAGTCTCCGCATATGATCCACATATCTTAGTATTGTCTATCATCTGATATATTTTTCTTTCCCGAACTTCGTACCGTTCACCATTCCTTCAAGTGCATCCTTCAGTAGGCAGCTCTTTCTTATCCCGAGAGCCAATAAGATCCTTTTTCTTTTCCTCATCACAGCTTCATTTTTTATTCTATCTATTCATATCACACGCTACATTCCTGTCCATATCCACATTTGAAATGCTTCTATACGTTTCTCTTCACATCACCCCAAGTATTTCAAGATGTCCACTTGTTCCACTTCCTCATTTAGAATTTGAGCCTTTACCTTCTTTATTTCATCTCCGGTAAACATGGTCGTCCTCCTTTTTGCATTTGTTTCCATTCCATACTGGTCACAACAGTCATTTTAGCTTCAATAACGTATCCCTTAGTATTGCTCGCACTTCTACTAACAACACCATATCAGCAAATCTCATGTATGTAATGTATATATGTATGTATGTATGTATGTATGGATGGATGGATGTTTGTATGTATGTATGTATGTATGTTTATATGAATGTATTAACACTACAATTGGATATACAGCCTGAGCAATGATATATGATATAAAATGCCATTACAAGAACAATAATAATAAAATTGCAATAGTTACAGTAATAAAAAGATGAAAGAACGTAAATTAAAATCTAACATAAATAAATAAATGCAATAAATCTAGGATTATAAATAAGACCTACGCAATAATAACGCCTGCTATAAGTACAGCTAACTTATAAGTACTTTTATTAAACCCAACTGTTATCAACTTAAATAATTACAAGTAAAATGAAGATTATGGTTTATTTAACGACGCTCGCAACTGCAAGTAATTACAAGTCACCGTAATTATTTGCATATTATCCGTGGCGCTACAGCCCATAAAGGGTCAAGACCGACCAGCCAGCCGCTGGCCTGAGGGCCACATGACGAAGCAGAAGTGGACGATCATCCAACCAGAATGGAAGTATCGAGTGGTTAGCAAGATGGGCCCCTATGCAGATTTAGCAGGTTTGCGTAACCGGATATCGCTTCCTATAGTAGCTCCCCAAGTCCATCACAATGCTGCGTGGACACCGGTCCCATACACTGGCCGAAATGCCATGAGAAAATTTCTTCCCCCATTAGGACACGAACCAACGCGCAATCCGTAACGTGAGTCATATGCAGGATAAATTACATGACCTAGCTTAGATAATTACACTGCAACTATAATTCATTTTCAGTCTAATCTTCTCAATCCTTCCTAAAATGTATTCATTTTGAGTGGACCACCCTGAAATATTGCCGCAGGTAAGCTGTTCCAGTCTACTATTGTGGGGTTAACAAAAAAAAATTGTCACGTCCGTTCTGTACTTTCTGCATTTAAATTTCCTAATATAATCAGTCCTGCCTAAGTACGATGGTGTCACTACTCTACCATTGATGTCGGTCCATGCTTCGTGTCCTATTTGTGCCTTAAACAATGCAGTCAATCTGGTTTTTCGTCGCCTTTATTTGACAAATGCCCACCCTAAGTCTTTCACTATATCTTCACCATGTCCCTTTCTCATTTTGACATTTCTGCTGCCCTGCGTTTGACATTTTCTATTGAATCGATTTGGTTTTGTCTCTACGGATCCCAAAATACTGCTCCATATTCCATAACTGAGCGATCAAGGATTTGGTACGCTAATTCTTTTGACCTTCGGTTAGATTTCTTATGAATACGCATACAGGAATACACTGCTTTCCTGGCTCTCCTTGTATTAGTGAATTGTTCCTCCCAACCTAGTTTGTTAGGTAAATACAAATATACGCAATTATTTCTTCTTCCTTGTACTATCACCGCTCCCATGTTCTGAAAAGTGTCCTTCGCTAAATCCTGTTGGACAATGTAGGTGAAAATAGCAGTCTTGTATTTTTCTCCCAATTCTACTTCCCTCTGATATATAATTTCCTATCCTAAATCTGACTCGTTGTTCCATTATAATGATTTCAATCAACACGCTAATAAATCAAGAGTTCCCGCAGGGCTTATTTATCGGAGACTAAATATTTGTGCATATCAAAATCAACAGACACAGAATGCGGCGATGATGGGCACATTCCAATGCAAAAACTCTGTTTCCCTACCCGTGAGAAGGTAAGAGATGGTGAGTATGAGTAGAATACGTACTATTCCATGCGTGTCAATTGCAAATTTCCGAAATTAGAAAAACGAAATTGCACAACTAATTATGCAAACAAATTGGCGGGAAACAATAGTGCGATCGAGAAATGAGTTACTGTGCCGGATTCACCCGTTACCGACGTCAGACGCGTGGGTATCAAAATCGGGGTCTCGATCAAAAGAAGATTCTTAAGAAGTCCTAAAACTAGACTCTAGCACAGAAAATCAAAAGGGCACATCCAATATTTTCACGTGTTCATTACACATAAAGTCACTTCAAAACTGGCACTCTCTTGAAAGACAGCATTATCCGTCTGCTGCACGATAGCCTCCCGCTCTTCAAACATCGCACTTCGTCTGTTGAAAGATGACGTTCCCTCTCTTGAAAGATGATGCTTTGTCTCTTCAAATATGGCGACTCCTTAATGAACGATAGCTCCCCGTGCTCCGTCTTTTGGAGGATGGCACCGCATATCTTCAAAGACGAAACTCCGGCTGTTGGAAGATGGCACCCCGTATCTTCAAAGATGAAACTTCGTCTGTTGGAACATGGCTCTCCGTATCTTCAAATAAGACACTCCGGCTGTTGAAAGATGGCACCCCGTATCTTCAAAGATGAATCTCGAGCTGTTCAAAGATGTTACCCCTTATCTTCAAAGATGAAACTCCGGCTGTTGGAAGATAGCACACTATATCTTCAAAGATGAAACTCCGGCTGTTGAAAGATGGCACCCCGTATCTTCAGAGATGAAATTCATGCTGTTTAATGATGGCACCCCGAATCTTCAAAGATGAAACTTTGACTGTTGAAAGATGGCACCCCTAACGTTCAAAGATGACACTCTGGATGTTAACAGATGGCACCCCGTATCTTCAAAGATAAAATTCCGTCTGTTGGAAGATGGCATCCCGTATCTTCAAAGATAAAACTCCGTCTGTTGGAAGATGGCAGCCCGTATCTTCAAAGATAACACTCCGTCTGTTGAAAGATGGCAGCCCGTATTTTCAAAGATGAAACTCCCGCTTTTGGAACATGGCTCACAGTATCTTCAAACATGCAACTCGTCTGTTAGTAATGTCGGTTCTTCTCTTGAAAGAAGGCGTTCTGACTCTTGAAAGTTGGCACTCCCTCTGTTGATAAAATGTTACCCTGCAAAACATAGGGCTCCGGCTCTAGAAGACAGCAGTTCGACTCTTGAATGAAGGTACTCGCTCTGTTGAAGGATAGCGCTCCCTCTCTTGGAAACTGGCACTTCCGCTCTTGGATATTAGCACTCAGTCAAAGAATCTTGACACACCGGCACGTATGAATGACACTATGTCACACAAGAATGTCGTTGCGTCACAGAGAAATCGCATTCCATACTGAAAAATGGAAAATTTTCCATGGAAATTCCTAAAGTATTAATTCGGCACTCAATTTGTCGCTAACAGTCTGATGTACATTTTTCGCACACTTCGAATAATTTCACCTATGCACTGAATTATATCAGTGCGCCACTGATATAGATCACATCGGCCGGTTCAAATAGTTAATCTCGCACATTACATAGATCAATTCAGCAGCAGCATATCACGAAGCTTCATTCAAAGGCACTCACTTTAAAAAAATATCACATAACAATAAAAATTATCTCTCCTATAAATTCAGTCCATATACTTCGATAATAAAAAAATATTCAGTCGACTATTGGAACAATATTTTCATTACACTTAAAACAAATTTTAACACTGTATTTTGAAGAAATATTAAACGAACATTTACGAAAAATTATTCACTGTCTTGAAAATATACCCTACAACAAAATACATTAATTTAAATCTACAAAACTACAATACCACAGGCACTTCGAAATATTATCGGGCAATTATTCGAAATATTTCTTCGGGATTTCTAAACATTAATTTGGTATTAACAAATATATTTTCGACTTCGAAATTATTGATGCTTTTTATCGAAAAAGAGCAATTATATTCACCGAAACATTAATTCTTCTCGTCCAAATTTTATTACCACTTTGAGCACATTAAAACGCTTCCTAAGGGTATCAACTATGGGCATTAAAATATTAATTCTGCACTTCGACATATAAATTCGTCACTCGGAATAATAATCTTGAATTTAGAGAATCGATTATATGGTGAATCGGATAACATTATTCCGGATATTCGTAATATATTTCCACTAAATCGTAAGTAATCCATTCTGCTGGAACGAAATAATAGAACCATAGTTAGTAAATTGATAAGCAGACGGACACTGAAACATGAACCTGGTAGTTTAAAATAAATACCGAAAAATTTTCTAAATATTTATGTAGCGTTTGTAACAATATAAAAAATATTATGCAAATATACAGAATTGCTTCAACATCGAAACGAAAATTAATAAAATACAGTACAAGAACACCAATATGGGACTACAAGAGAGTCAAATAGGGAATATCAAGAAAGTAATTTGGGAACCTCAGGGAATATCAATTCAGAGGTTTATAAGGAATATTAATTTAGCACTTTCACGTGTGTCAAATCTGTACTGTCAAGAATAACAATTCAACACTTAAAATGTTCATTTGACACTATAAAAATATTAGTTCCGTACTATTGGAAATATGTATTCGGTATTATCAAAAAATATCCTTTCAGATTCTTTAAGTATTTCACTTCGGCAGTTCGAAAAATATATCAGTAATTCGGAAATTACGTACACTCTTCGAAAATGTGAATTTTGCACTTCGGAATATCCCAACTCCGCTTTTGCAAATGTATCAATTCCTCACCTGGCAGAGTATCAAAAAGGGATTTTGCCAATTACTAACTCGGCAATTTCAAAATTACCAACTCGGTGTTTCATGATTAGCAATTCTGCAGTTTCAATGTCATACTTTTCATTCCATTAGCCGTCAAGTCTTGGTTTCTTTCAGTCACATTCGAAATTCCATCCTGCATTTGGTATAGTGTTTCATTCCTGCAAAGTTCTTCAACTTTATCCTGGCCAGCTTCTCAAAACAGTTCTTCCACTCTAGTCTTCGTCTTCCTATTTTCTTTCTGGTGTTGTAGCCTTTATGAGTTTAGGATTCGTTGGTTATCCATTCTTGTTTCATGGAACAAATCATTTCACTGCCTTGTTTCCTAATGGGTTTAATATTCAGTCCTGCTTAAAATCCGAGAAATTCTTTTCTTTCTTCATTTTGCAGTACTCTAAACGGGTTCTTAGTCCTATACTGGAGGCATTGTTTGATGGAACACATGGTCTCCAAGTATTTGTATCGTCTTGGGATCACGGGTGTCCCAAATATACCTCCAGGCCCTCGTTACCCTTTTTAGTCGCCTTTTACGACACACATGTGCTGCGTTGGGGTTATTCTTATTTCCGTCTAACACATGGGATTTCGAAACATTCGGCACTATGAAAAATATCACTTCGGTGCAGTAAACTTACGAACGCGGAAATTTGCAAAAATAACACAGGCACTTTGTCTGAAATCTATATGCCGGCATTGAAAGATTTCTTCGGAACTTAAAGATTAGCATCACACAAAACATCACTCTGATATAGAAACATAGAGTCGTGCCATGCAGGAAGACGTTCCTAGTTGGGAAACTTGCACGATCGCAAACTTCTTCTTGAAAATACTTTAGAATATGTATATGTCAAATCAAGTGATATGTTTTCTTGTCCCTTGATGCACAAAACATTGAGCAACTCTGTCATCGATCGGACTGCGTTTGCAATGAAGTCTAGATTTAATACCGTGCAACATAAAACTATTTTGCCAAATGGGAAAGAAGACAAATTTAGCACCATATCAAAAATAATTAGGAACGCGACGAAGACAAGGACCACGGAAAAGACACTACGACAATAAGGACCATAAAGAAGACAGCAAGTGCTACCATAAGAATAATTACGAAGATAGTAAACGCCAGGACAAAGACAAAGACTCGATTACGACAATATATGGCCGACGACAAGGACAGCGAAATTAATCATGATCAGAGTAGCGTGAAGGATGAAGGCAGCGATCCCAAGAACCAAGCTGGAAATATATTTCTCCCATTTGGCGAGTAGATTTCGTGTCACACGTTACCTTCCTAAATACAGACGATAACATTTTTCTTAAGTCTATATTTTTTTTGGTAGAGTTGCGAGAAGAATGGGAGAATTGGGTAAAATTAATCACACACGGTCGGATGTCTTCCTGCATGGATACAAGTGTATCAATTAAGCAACTAAAGATATCACTTCTGCACTGAAGAATATGCCTGCTTACTGAAAGCCATCACTTTGGCCCTGAAAAGCCTACATGGAACAGCAAAAGGCACTCCGGTACAGAAAAATCATAATCTTGCACTGTGAAATGTCACTCCAGCAAAATAAAGTATCGATCTGGATCTGGAACTTGTCATTCCTTCTCTGGAAGATATTGCTCACGTTCTGTGATAAACATAGCCCCGCCACTGTGGAAAATATGTGTCCTACATTCAATGATATTTCTCGCGTACGTTGAAAAATTTGCGTCAGTCACTGTGAAACATTTCACTCCGGCACTTCAAAGAAATTCAGTACGCCTCTACTAGAAGTAACACACGCCAATGAAAAATACAACTACGTCGCTCCCAAACTCATAACTGTACATAAAAATATCACTTTGACACTTCAAAAAAAATCTTCTCTTTGGTTTTGAAAAATACCACTACAGCACTGGTATCAGTCACACATAAAGAAACACCGAGCAGGTTATTTGAAATATACCGAAAGGAATTGAAGATTAACGAGGAAAAACATTGAAAGCTGCAATTCTGTTAAGGGTGATATCATCTAAGTTAATACATTACTGCGAAATTTATTGCTGGTCCTAATGAAATAGTGGGAAAAGTTAACTATATAAGTGGTGCTAATCTTCCTTTTCCAGTTTTGATAAGAAAAACACATAAATTTATCAGTTACATACTGAATTAGATGACGACATCACACTTAAGAATATTGTGACATTAAATATTTTTAACCTGTATCCGTCAATTAATAACATAAGAACGCGGTACTTCGAAATATGAAATAGGTAGGTTGAAAATTTCAAACCGGTACTTCGAGAAATGTCATATTGGTGCTCTGAAAATTGTGAGTTGCGAATTGCGAACAATATAACATGGAATTTTGAAATATAACCTGGAACTCTGAAATGTATCTACCAAAAAGTATGAAAAATATGTAGCCGGCAGTTTAACAAATAGCAACAACTGACAACGAAAATTTTAACCGGCCACATCGCATAATATTAATTTAGTAATCAAAATAAAAGTCACTTTGCAGATTGGAATAAGCTTATATGATTCTGGCATTTTGAGGAATATAAACGTGAAATCATTAAAATGTGAATTTTGAAAAATATAATTCTGTATATCGAGAATTGTTCATTCGGCACTTAGAAAACATAAACTTCGAACTTCACGAATAAACACCTGATACTGAAGTAAATCACTCGGGCATCGATTAGAATAAAACAATATTAAAATGTCAAATTCAAAACATGAACCCGACACTTCCAAAAGTAAGAGAACGATATTTTTTAAAAGTATTGAAGTCGAATTGTGATATACATGTACATAACTGGTCACTTCAAAATAGTAACGTAGAACAAGATACCTCATCCCTCACTAAAAATATTTCAACGAGACTTTGAAAAATGAATCCGGCATCATTAAATACATCAAAATGACGTTTTGGTAATTATAATAATACTAATGGGATACGCACGGGATGCAATACTACTTTTTTTTTTGCAGAACATAACGCAGTGTCGTTAACAAAATCACTTCAATGATCACAAAACTGTCGAAAACGACATATTATCTCTTGGTCATGCAGTTGCAGCTGCCAATCCATTTACAGTATGTCTTAGCTCATCATTTTCTTCGGTCCACGCTGAAGACATCACGGTATTCGTAGAACAGAATTCGCACCAAATCAAAATTTTTTTCTAGGTCAGCTCTTGAAGTGAATCGGTGTAGACGGCAGCAGTAGCAGGGTCCGAAGTGATCTATATTTTGATAACTTTTAAATCCGCAATCTCAAAGATAAGTAACATGGTGTAACATCAACACCGACCCCAGAAAAATAACACTCCGACACCGAAACATGTCACTCCGACAATAGGATGTTTCATTCCAGCAGCGCTTAAATTATCACTGAAGCAATGAAAACTATTACTATGGCAATGAAAAATATGATTCCTGAATAGGCTATTCAAAGATACCAATACGGCAATTTCAATATTTATATTTCGGCACTTGAAACATCTTCTCGGCGATTTTAAATACCTTATAAAATGGCAGCTATCAAAATAATCACTCAGGAAGTTCCAAATTATTAACCTAGGATAATGGAAAACATTATACAAGAGAATTCTTCTCTGCGAAATCTTAATCCGGAATTTCGGAAGATTAAAAAGGAAATTTGAAATATTACGCGATTATTTCGAACTAATAAATTATTTGATACAACTATTTCGAAATTCTTTTCATTATTGGAAATATCATTTTTTTTTTTTCACTAAGAATATGATTTAGTTCTTCGACATATTAATTCAATTCCCCAACATTCGATATGACGTATTAATATCTATAGAATTACACCTTCAATAGAAAGTAGAAATGTGTGTAGGTCTATAGCAATGTGTCCAGCTACAAATATTAAACAGAGAGTGTACACCTGTGAAGCACCGGCAGTTCACCCACTTCCACGCCACAGAGAGGTACACGAGCGGAGACCCAGAAGGGATCAGGAGCGAACTTTGATTTCCGGATTAAAGCTCTTTGTTTTCACCTCAAATATCTCAAAGACATGTTAAAAATATTTTCTTGATTAGACCGTTCTTCGCCCTTCAGAGCCATTCCGTCCCATCCACAATATTTTTAATTCAATTCTTAAGCTCATCTTTTTCAAACAATTATCTATACAAAAAGTATGTAAAAAAACTTATGTTTGGACTCGTGAGAAGTTTCTTAAACGAAATGCAACGCGATTAAGACGATCTCATAAGTGTAGTAATGAGTCGTATATTTTTGATGTAATACGAATTTTTTTAAATATCAAGTATTCTGAACAAAGATTAGATCTGTAATTACAAACGAACAATTAAAAAACAATAAATCATAAACAAGCCAGAATATGAACAGAACTCAAAACACAAACACAAGTACACAAACACGACAAATTGCTAACAATTACACACATGCTCACTACTTATAATAGAAATGAAACACTTCAAGAATTGGGACAATTACAATGCTCTCACTTCCAAAACATTCACTACCACTAAACACTTCTAAGAACACAAACCAAGCAACCATATAGAAAACACAAAACAGAAGGCAGGGATTGTATCTCAACGTAAATATGAATTTCTAAAGCAATAATTAAATATTTATTTTAACTCATACTTACATAACATTTAGTTAACAATAAATAATTTACAATTTCTAGTATTCTTATTATCAGAACGTATATAAGTAAATATTTAAACGTTTGATAGATATAGTGAACCCTTAAAACCCGGTGAAGTTAGCTGACTCCAGTCTATATACGTTTTTTTCTTCCTCCTTTCTGAATTGTTCAGCTTCTTTCTTGACAACTCCCTCTTTATATTTTCTCTCCTATTTTTTTTTCTTCTTTACGTCCAGCATAAATTTTGTGAACATTCATAGTTACAGCTTCTCTATTTGTCTTGTGTTTTTCACTTTATGCATTTTGTAGAAATGCTTGAATACGCACTGTCAACACTGAAAGTCCTTTTGACCACAACACACGTGGAGCTGGAATGTTCTTCTTTCCTCATCTGCACCATTTTCCAATTCCACCATCATTATTGTATTTATGACAAGAGGAGCCGTTAACACACGTTGAATTGGAAATCTAGGGACTGAAGAAAAAATTATTAGTCCTCATTTTTTTCATTTAACAAAAGAAACTAAATTGAAAACTAGCTAACTAGTAAGGGCTCAGATACTTCAATATTATATTTCATCATTGCCCTTACATACAAAAAAATGTCAATGAAAATTAAGTTAGGTTAAGTTGAAATGTATTTCAGTCGGGTTACTTACCTTTCAAACTTTATGTAGATTACTGATGTGCTCAACTCACTGCAAGTGAAGTTCAGTGCCGGAAATAAAGGAAGAATAACCAGCTACATCCGCAGCCACTGGTTTGAAACGATATTTAAAAAAAGGATTACTGGACACAGTGCTATAGAAATTACTTTTTTGTTTTTAATTAAACCAAACCTCGCTGTTACAATTCATAGCAAATATAACTCTTATGCTTTACCGTACAAGGACATAAGTTTGTTATATTTAACTTAACCTTGCGTTCTAAGATCCCAAACATCAAGACAATATTTTTCTTTACAGTTTTATAATAATATAATTGCAATCAATTACATTACAATAAAAATAACATTGTCTAAATATTACATGTTGTTTAATCGACTGTCCGAAGGCTGAACTGAACGTCACAACTGATAGAAATAACGAAGCACTTATGAGGCAACTAGGCCAGGATATGATGTGGTAGGGTGGCTAGTTCCTTACCTCCTACTTTGCGTAAATCGCCGACTAGCTACCTATTCCATAATCAGACTTCAGATGCATACAATTTTTATTTTTCTGACACATATCGTCGAGTGAGATGTACTGCCTGATAATAGATATAGGCCTACATATAAACCAGTACCTCTATCAGGGAATAAAATGTTACACAACATGTAAAAATGAGATAACATGTAGACAGTGAGAAATCCAATAAGTGGAAAAATATAACAGCAATCTATTTTAATCTTAATTTTGAGATGAGTATTTTATATAATTTTAACAATCACAATTCTATATCAATGTTGACATGCATTGTTATATTTCATGGGATGCTGTAACACCGCAAAATAAAATGAAAAAACCTTAACATACAGAGACCATTGAAATTGTTAAGTAGTTAGCTCAAATGTTTGTTACTCAAGGTACGTGTAGAGAATGCAAAACATATTATATGATAGGTCTTCAAAATGATGTAATTTTGAAAACGTTATTACAATAAATTAAAACATTATTTTAAATGACTATTTAAATGATTCTTCAAAAATCGATTTACTGATTAAAACAGTCACTGGATCGTAGATAAATGAAAAAGTAAATAAATAAATAAATAAATAAATAAATAAATAAATAAGTATATAACTAATAAATAAGTTAATTAAATAAAATGCACTATCAACGGAAGGTTCCACAAAATCATTAATATCTTAGAAACGGTTCTTGATTAGCCCGTCAGGAAATACAATTTAAATATTTTAAAATTTAAAATATTGGGTATACACTGAATATATTAGGAAATATAACTTACTGAATATATTAGTCAGTATTGGATACTCAAAGGAAAAAAAATAATAATGCCATGGAAAGATCGCCGACTCTCTTAATGTTGTGCAATTTCTCGTAAAATTTTTCTTCCACGATCGTGTTTTTTGCTCTAAATTTTCAATGCAAAAACGCTAAATTCCCACCTCATTTCGTCAGTTTCATTTTATGCGAAAAAAAAATTAAAGCCGCAGCGTTCACGGATCATTTTACGTTAAAACATTGTAGAATGATGTACACAATGCTTGTGAGGACAACGCGTTCATGTCTAAGTGACGGCCTTAAGGTGGACTTGTGGTTTCGCAACGAAACCATGTTTCACCGCTATGCAGTGCGTTCCCTGTACTTAGCTATTGACAAGCAGGCTTTCTCAACCTACACGTGTGTGTTTAACCAGTATAAGATACACTCACTGTTTCAGCTGTTGATAACATTACAGTCACTCATTCATTAAAGCAAGTTGTGTTAAATTTGTTGTAGTATTCGCCGTGATTATTTATACTATGCCATCATGTCTTCAGTGGATGACACTGATATAAATTAAAATTTTAAAAAGAAAAAACGCAATATAAATTATTAGTATAATGGAAACTAGACCAAGACAGCCATTGTGATGCCACAAAAAAGAGCACACTTGCACAGTCTTCCAACAAATGTACATAATCGAGGATTTGACAAACTATAGAAATATCGTTTGGGAAAAAAAGGAGTATGATTTCGGTACATTAGGAAATATTTCGGGCTTTTGTCTTTTGCCACATGGAAAGTATTATTTCCCCGCTCTGATAAATGTTACTTCGTCATTCTGAAATATATCGATTTTGGCAATTCAAACACATAATTTCTGCAGTTTGGAAAACATAAGATTGGCATTTTGAAAAATGTAATTTACGCAATTTGGAATCAGGTCCGTAAGACAAATAGGCGTACTACAAAGCTACATATCTTCAAAATTAGAAGGCACCGAACAATAATCACTCCCAACAATCATGTTACTCCACTTCACTTACTGCACTGATACCATGACAGATGTCAATGAGTAACACAATAATATCAACTTGGCAAAAAAATGGAGATTAGGAATCTACAGCAAGATTAAGAAGAAAAATATAAAAAGGAAACTTAAAACGCACAAACCACCGACCGGAAAATAAATTACTATCCTCTTTGATAAAACCAAAACGACGGACATTAACTGCAGAAGTCCCACACCGCCACCAGTAACGAGGAAGTAAAACATTCTCTGTTGCCTATGTTTCTTTCGTCTCTTCAAAGCTGACGCTCCATTTTCTTCAAAGCCGACGCTCCATCTTCTTCAAAACCGACGATCCATCTTCTTGAAAGTCCACGCTCCATCTTCTTCAAAGCCGACGCTCCATCTCTTGAAAGCCGACGCTCCATCTCTTGAAAGCCGACGCTCCATCTACTTCAAAGCCGACGCTCCATCTTCTTGAAAGTCGACGCTCCATCTTCTTCAAAGGCGACGCTCCATCTCTTGAAAGTCGACGCTCCATCTTCTTCAAAGCCGACGCTCCATCTCTTGAAATCCGACGTTCCATATTCTTCAAAGCCGACGCTCCATCTTCTTCAAAGCCTACGCTCCATTTCTTGAAAGTCGACGCTCCATCTTCTTCAAAGCCGACGCTCCATTTCTTCAAAGCCGACGCTCCATCTTCTTCAAGCCGACGCTCCATCTTCTTCAAAGCTGACGCTCCATTTCTTGAAATTCGACGCTCCATCTCTTGAATGCCAACTTTCCACCTTCTTCAAAGCCGACGCTCCGTTTCTTCAAAGCCGACGCTCCATCTTCTTCAAAGTCGACGCTCCATCTTCTTCAAAGCCGACGCTCCATTTCTTGAAAGTCGACGCTCCATCTCTTGAAAGTCGACGCACCATCCCTTGAAAGTCGACGCTCCATCTCTTGAAAGTCGACGCTCCATCTCTTGAAATTCGACGCTCCATGTCTTGAAAGTCGACGCTCCATCTCTTGAAAGTCGACGTTCCATCCCTTGAAAGTCGACGCTCCATCTCTTGAAAGTCGACGCTCCATTTCTTTGTAAGTCGACGCCCCATCTCTTGAAAGTCGACGCTCCATCTCTTGAAAGTCTACGCTCCATCTCTTGAAAGTCGACGCTCCATCTCTTGAAAGTCGACGCTCCATTCCTTTGTAAGTCGACGCCCCATCTCTTGAAATTCGACGCTCCATCTCTTGAAAGCCGACGCTCCATCTTCTTCAAAGCCGACGCTCCATCTTCTTCAAAGCCGACGCTCCATCTTCTTCAAATCTGACGCTCCAGTTCTTGAAATTCGACGCTCCATCTCTTGAAAGTCGACGCTCCATCTCTTGAATGCCAACGCTCCATCTTCTTCAAAGCCGACGCTCCATATCTTCAAAGCCGACGCTCCATCTTCTTCAAAGTCGACGCTCCATCTTCTTCAAAGCCGACGCTCCATTTCTTGAAAGTCGACGCTCCATCTCTTGAAAGTCGACGTTCCATCTCTTGAAAGTCGACGCTCCATCTCTTGAAAGTCGACGCTCCATTTCTTTGTAAGTCGACGCCCCATCTCTTGAAAGTCGACGCTCCATCTCTTGAAAGTCTACGCTCCATCTCTTGAAAGTCGACGCTCCATCTCTTGAAAGTCGACGCTCCATTTCTTTGTAAGTCGACGCCCCATCTCTTGAAAGTCGACGCTCCATCTCCTGAAAGCCGACGCTCCATCTTCTTCAAAGCCGACGTTCCATCTTCTTCAAAGCCGACGCTCCATTTCTTGAGAGTCGACGCTCCATCTCTTAAAGACGACACTCCATCTCTTGAAAGCCGACGCTCCATCTTCTTCAAAGCCGACGCTCCATTTCGTGAAGGTCGACGTTTCATCTCTTGAAAGCCGACGCTCCATCTTCTTCAAAACCGACGCTCCATCTTCTTCAAAGACGACGCTCCATCTCTTGAAAGTTGACACTCTATCTCTTGAATGTCGACGATGCATCTCTGGAAAGCCGACGCTCCAAATCTTGAAAGTCGACGCTCTATCTTTTAAAAGCCCACCCCCCGTCACATAGGATATTAGCACTCAGTCAAAGAATCTTGACACACCGGCAGGTATGAATGACACTATGTCACACAAGAATGTCGTTCTGTCACAGAGAAATCGCATTCCATACTGAAAAATGGAAAATTTTCCATGGAAATAATACTCGGAAAATTCCTAAAGTATTAATTCGGCACTCAAATTGTCGCTAACAATCTGATATACATTTTTCGCACACTTCGAATAATTTCACCTATGCACTGAATTATATCAGTGCGCCACTGATATAGGTCACATTGGCCGGTTCAAATAGTTAATCTCGCACATTACATAGATCAATTCAGCAGCAGCATATCACGAAGCTTCATTCACAGGCACTCACTTTAAAAAATATCACATAACAATAAAAATTATCTCTCCTGTAAATTCACTACATATACTTCGACAATGAAAAATATTCGGTCGACAATTGGAACAAAGTTTTCATTAAACTTAAAAATATATTAACACTGTATTTTGAAGACATATTAAACGAACATTTACGAAAAATTATTGACGTCTTGATACATATACCCTACAACACAATAAATTAATTTAACTCTACAAAAATACAATACGACAGGCACTTCGAAATATTAATGGGCAATTATTTGAAATATTTCTTCGGAATTTCTAAACATTAATTTGGTATTAACAAATATATTTTTGACATTGAAATTATTGATGATTTTTATCCAAAAAGAGCAATTATATTCACCGAAACATTAATTCTTCTCGTCCAAATATTAATACCATTTTGAGCACATTAAAACGCTTCCTCAGGGTATCAACTATGGGCATTAAAATATTAATTCAGCACTTCGCCATATCAATTCATCACCTCAGAATAATAATCTTGAATTTAGAGAATCGATTATATGGTGAATCGGATAACATTATTCCGGATATTCGCAATATATTTCCACTAAATCGTAAGTAAACCATTCAGCTCGAACAAAATAATAGTACCCTAGTTAGTAAATTGATAAACAGACGGACACAACCTGGTATTTTAAAATAAATACCGAAATATTTTCTAAATATTTATGTAGCGCTTGTAACAACTTAAAACATATCATGCAAATCTATAGCCTTGCTACAACATCGAAATCAAAATTACTAAAATACAGTGCAAGAACACCAATATGGGACCACAAGAAAGTCAAATAGGGAATGTCAAGAAAGTAATTTGGGAACATCAGGGAATATCAATTCAGAGGTTTAAGGAATATCACTTTGGCGTATGTAAATTCGGTACTGTGAAGAATAACAATTCAAGACTCAAAATGTTCATAGACACTACGCAAATATCAATTCCGTACTGTTGGAAATATATGTATTCAGTATTGTGAAAAATATCGCTTCAACATTTTGAAGTATTTTAATTCTGCACTTCGAAAATTATGTGATAACTTCGAAAATTACGCAGACTCTTCGAAAATGTGAAATCTCCACTTCGCAATATCCCAACTCCGCTTTTGCAAAGGTATCAATCCCCGCCTGGCAAAGTATCAAAAAGGGATTTTGCCTATTACTAACTCGGCAATTTCAAAATTATCAACTCGATGTTTCATGAATACTAATTCAGCATTTTCAATGTGATAATTTTCATTACATTAGCCGTCAAGTCTTGGTTTCTTTCAGTCACATTCGAAATTCCATCCAGCAATTTGGTATTGTTTCACTTCCTGCAAAGTTCTTCACATTTCTCCTGGCCAGTTTCTACTCTTTCTCTTCCTACTTTCTTTCTCGTCATGCAGCCTTTATGTGTTTAGGATTCGTTGGTTATCCATTCTTGTTACATGGAACAAACCATTTCAGTGCCTTCTTTGCTAATGGGTATAATACTCAGCCCTGCTTAAAATACGGGAAATTCTCTTCTTTATTCACTTAGTAGTACTCCAAGTGGGTTCTTAGTCCTGTACTGGAGGCATTGTATGATGGAACACATGGCCTCCAAGCATGTATATCGTCTTGGGATCACGGGTGTCCCAATTATAACTCCAGGCCCTGGTTACCCTTTTTAGTCGCCTATTACGACACATATGGCATTGTGCTGTGTTGGGATTATTCTTATTCCCCTCCTCCACACGCGATTTCAAACATTCGGCACTATGAAAAATATCACTTCGGTATAATAAAACTACGAACGTGGAAATTTCAAAAACAACACAGGCACTTCGACTGAAATTTATATGCCGGCACTGAAAGATATGTTCGGAACTTAAAGATTAGTATCACACTAAAAGAATACTCCGGTATAGAAACATACGGTCCGTGCCATGCAGGAAGACGTTCCTAGATGGGAAACTTGCACGATCGCTAACTTCTTTTGGAAAAGACTTTAGCATATGTACATGTCACCTCAAATGATATGTTTTCTTTTCCCTTGATGCACGAAGTATTGAGTAACTCTGCCATCGGTCGGACTGCGTTTGCAATGAAGTCTAGATTTAATACCGTGCGACATAAAACTATTTTGCCAAATGGGAAAGAAGACAATTTCGGAAGACAAATGCTGCATCAAATGAAAGACAATAAGGAACGCGACGAAGACAAGGAACACGGGAAAGACAACTACCACAATAAGGAACATGACGAAGTCAGCAAGCGCTACCATAAGAATAATGACGAAGGCAGTAAACACCAGGAGAAAGGCAAAGTCTCGATAACGACTAGATATGGAGAACGACATGGACCACGACGTTGATCATGATCAGAATAGCGTTAAGGATGAAGACAGCGATTCCAAGAACCAAGCTGGAAATATTTTTCTCCCATTTGGCGAGTAGATTTCGTGTCCCACAGTACCTTCCACACTTCCATAAATATGTACACAAAAATTATGCACTTAAAATGGAGACCTGCACTACTAAATACAGATGATAACATTTTTCTTAAGTGCATATTTTTTTGCTAGAGTTGCGAGAAGAATGGGGGAGTTGGGTAAAATTAATCACAAATGGCCAGACGTCTTTCTGCATGGATACAAGTGTATCAATTAAGCATCTAAAGATATCACTTCTGCATTGAAGAATATGCCTGCTTATTGAAAGCCATCACTTTGGAAATGAAAAAGGCTACATGGAACAGCAGATAGCACTCCGGTACAGAAAAATCATAATCTTGCACTGTGAATTGGCACTCCGGCACAATAAAATATCGATCTGGATCTAAAACTTGTCACTCCTTCACTGGAAGATATTTCTCACGTTCTGTGAAAAACTTAGCTCAGCCACTGTGGAAAATATGGGTCCTGCGTTCAAACATATTTCTCGTGTACTTTGAAATATTTGCGTCAGTCACGTGAAACATTTCACTCCGGCACTTCAAAGAAATTCAGTACGCCTCTACTAGAAGTACCACACCGGCAATCAAAAATATGACTACGTCACTCCCAAACCCATAACTGTACCTCAAAACATCACTCTGACACTTCAAAAAAAAAAAAAACCTCTCTTTCGTTTTGAAAAATACCACTACAGCACTGATATCAGACACACGTAAAGAAACACCGAGCAGGATATTTGAAATATACCGAAAGGAATTGAAGATTACCGAGGAAAAACATTGAAATTTGCAATTCTCTTGAGGTTGATATCTTCTAATTTAATACATTACTGCGAAATTTATTGCCGCTCGTAATGGAAGGGTGGAAAAAGATGACTATATAATTGGTGATAATCCTTCTTTTCTAGTTTTGATAAGAAAAACACATAAATTTATCAGTAACATACTGTATTAGATGACATCACAGTTAAGAATATTGTGACTAAATATTTTATACTTGTATCCGTCAATTAAATGAACGCGGCACTTCGAAATATGAAATTGGGAGATTGAAAATTTGAAACCGGCAATTTGAGAAAGGCCATAATGGTGCTCTGAAAAAGGTGACTTGCGAACTGTGAACAATATAACATGAAATTTTCAAATATAACCTGGAAATCTGAAATGTATCTACCCAAAAGTATCAAAAATATCTATCCAGTAGTTTAAAAAATAGCAACAACTCACGACGAAAATTTTAATCGGGCACATCCAAAATTATTAATTCAGTAATCGAAATAAACGTAACCTTGCAGACTGGAAAATGTAACTCTGGCACTTTGAGGAATATAAACGTGAAATCATTAAAATGTGAATTTTGAAAAATGTAATTTTATATTTCGACAAGTCTTCACCCGGCACTTAGAAAAACACAAACATCGAACTTCACGAATGAATACCTAATAGTAAAGAAAATGAATCGGGGACCAATTAAAATAAAACAATATTAAAATGCCAAATTCAAAACACGAACCAGGCACTTCGAAATATAAGAGCAAGAGATGTTTTAAAAATATAGAAGTCGAACTGCGATACACATAACTGGTCATTTCAAAATAGTAACGTAGAACTAGATATCTCATTCCTCTCTAAAAATATTTCAACGAGACTTTGAAAAATGAATCCGGCATTATCAAATACATAAGACTTTTTTTTTAAATATCAAGTATTCTGAACAAGCATTAGATCTGAAATTACAAAACCACAATTAAAAACAATAAAACATAAACTAAACCAGAATATGAACATTACTCAAAACACAAACACAAGTACACAAACACGACAAATAGCCAACGCTTACACACATGCTCACTAGCTTTAACACGTATGAAACATATCAAGAATTGGGACAATTACAATGCTCTCACTTCCAAAACATTCAGCACCACTAAACACTTCTAAAAACACAAACCAAGCAACGATACAGAAAACACAAAACGGAAGGCAGGGATTGTATCTCAACGTAATTATGAATCTCTAAAGCAATAATTAAGTATTTATTATAATCGTACATAACATTCAGTTAACAAGAGATAATAAGCAATTTCTAGTATTCTTATCATTAAAACGTATATAAGTAAATGTTTAAACGTTTGATTGATACAGTGAATCCTCAAAACCCGGTGAAGTCAGCTGATTCCAGTCCATTTATGTTTTTTCTTCCTCCTTTCAGAATTCTTCAGCTTCTTTCTTCACAACAGCCTCTTCATATTTTCTGGCCTATTATTTTCTCTTCTATACGTCCAGCATAAATTTTGTGAACATTCATAGTTTCAGCTTCTCTATTTGTCTTGAGTTTTTCACTTTATGCATTTTGTAGAAGTGCTTGAATACGCACTGTCCACACTGAAAATCCTTTTCGCCACAACACACATGGAGCTGGAATGTTCTTCTTTCCTCATCTGCACCATTTTCCAATCCCACCATCATTAATGTATTTATGACAAGAGGAGGAGCACCCACTGCCGTTAAGACATGTTCAACTGGAAATCTGTGTACTGAAGAAAAAATTATTAGTCCTCATTTAATCATTTAACAAAAGAAACTAAATTGAAAACTAGCTAACTAGTAAATGCTCAGATACTTCAATATTATAGTTCATCATTGCCCTTACACACAACAAAATCTCAATCAAAATTAAGTTAGGTTACGGTAAAGTGTATTTTTCGAGGGTTACTTACCTTCCATACTTTTGGTAGATTATTGATGTGCTCAACTCACGGCAAGAGATGTTCATTACCGGAAATAAAGGAAAAATAACCAGCTATATCCGTAGCCACAGGTGTGAAGGGATATTTAAAAAAAAAAGATAACTTCACATAGTGCTACAGAAATTAATTGTTTTAAATTAAACCTAACGCTCCATTCGTCTCCATATCCATATATAAAATGTTTCCAGTCGTTCCTCTTCCCATCGTCGTAATGTCCATATTCCTCCCCACATTACACACAAAGTACTTCGCTAGTCTCTGAATTAGGTTTTTTTTTTCCAGAGGTCAGCACAAAATTTTCACTTTCCTAATAAAAGCTTCCTTTGCCATTGCTATCCTCTTTTGACTTCCAGGCAACAGCTCACGTTTTGCTTATGGTACACCGCAAGTATTTGAAGCTGTCCACTTGTTCCACTGCCTCATTTCGAATTCGCACCTGTACCTTTTCTTTCTTCGTCCGATAACTAAGGTCTTCTTCTTCTTCTTCGAGTCTATATTCATATCAAAACAATATAAAAACACTGTCAGAACACACTTCTGTGTCGCTATGTTTCAAATATCGGAGGATGCAACCTCGAACCTCATAATTTGAAGACATTCTGTCTGCAAGGCTATTGAGTGAATCACATTTACGAAATTATCCGCGCGGTATTATAATACATATAAGGAGCACTCGAAAGAGTATTAAGTATGACTTTTATATATGTTGATCTTGTCACTGTCACATTAGTCACTGTAGTCTGTTATGGATTTTGTTCTTTTTCCACACATTATAATGTGATAGCGTTCGCACTTTCGGTCGCACAGTGAGCAAATGCAGTCGTCGTCTGGATGGTGGAATCTTTGCGTCCTACATATCTTGTGGTGGAAGCCGTGGATAGCGAGTCTGGTTACCACGTGTCTTTGGTCCTGGCACGTCTCTGTCCACTTCCGGTCCGTCATTGCGGTTGTACAATAGAAGTCCGGGTCGATGTCTTCTTGCTTCCTACGCCGTGTCTCCAGGTGTGCTTGATATGGGCCTGTTGATGGTAGCATTAGTTCCAGCCTGAGGTCCTCTATGAAGAAACTCTCTTTGGCCAGCACGTAGACGATCCTGGTAGGGGACTGCTTTCCTACTCCTAGGACTCTCTTCAGGAACCTTGCCTTCACATTTTCTAACTTTGCAAGGTCGTTGTTCGTCAGTTTCTCCCATATTAATTCTATTCCATAGGAGGCAATCGGTGTTATAACTGCATGAAATAATGACATTGCTGTGGTCAGGGAGAGTTTGCCGATGTTCTGAATTCTGTTTATGGCTTTCGTGGCTGCCGTTGCTCTTTCCTGGATATGTATCCTGTAGGAAGTCATTGTCGGTTGCAAGTATACACCTAGGTAACGAAAGGTGTTCACGGTCTCCAGCATATCTCCTTGCAAGGTAAATTTCTCGTCTTTTGCTGGTTTTCCTCCCTTTCTGAAAACCATATGCACTGTTTTTTCTTTGTTGATCTCGAAGCTGTTTTTGCAGGCCCACTGTTCGAGCCTCTCGAGTGCTGTTTGCAGATCGCTCTTGCAGTGCGACCCTAGAGCCATGTCGTCTGCATACATTATTAACTTCACTGTGGGTAGGTCCTTAACTATGTCTATGATGTCTGCTGTTAAG
Organism: Periplaneta americana; assembly: GCF_040183065.1. Lineage (NCBI taxonomy): Eukaryota > Metazoa > Arthropoda > Insecta > Blattodea > Blattidae > Periplaneta > Periplaneta americana. The sequence goes on from NC_091118.1 coordinate 2,061,253, forward strand.
ATGTTGAACAGCAGGGGGCTCATAGGGTCGCCCTGCGGTACGCCGTTTGTCTGTCTGACCTTTTCGGATAGGACTGCGCCGTCGTTAATAATAATGTGGTTATATGTCAGAAGAGCCTCAATCATAATGGCTAGGGGGTGTGTGTCTCCCAGCATCTGTTTTAGCTTGTTTATGAGGATGTTCCGATTGACTAAGTCGAACGCTTTCCTATAGTCAATGAAGACAGCGTGATATTTGCCTTTCTTGTATCTAAGGGTCTGCTCTGCTTCTTCTTGTAGAACTTTCACCGCTTGTAAAGTGCTCCTTTTTTCTCGAAAGCCGAATTGACAGTCTGGGATGAATTTGTCCACTTCCATGATCAGTCTTTTAGTTAAGATTTTAGAGAAGATCTTATATATAGTGTTCTGTAGAGCTATGCCCCTGTAAGAGTTAGGGTCTTCAGTGTGCCCTTTCCCTTTATACAATATTGTCAATTGGGCCGTTCTCCAGCTGTCGGGGATTGACCCGGTTTTCAAGCATTGATTAAATAGCTTTTTCCATATGGGCAGTAGCAGTTCTTGTGTTTCCTTTAGGTGCTCTGCGTATATGCTGTCCGGTCCTGCTGCCTTTCCCTTCTTTGCAGTCATGATAGCTTCCTGGATTTCGTTTGCGGTGATCAGGATGCTTGCTTCTGGTATGCTGTTTGTAGCTTTGACTTGGTAGGCTGTATCTCCGCCGTTCCTGTTGAGTATATTGGAGAAATGTTCCTCCCAGCTCTCGATTGGGATCTCTCTTGCCTTGGGAGCTTGTTTTCTTCTCAGCGCTAAGAAGGGATCTGATTTCGCTTGTTCAGCTGATTCCCTGGCTTCTTTCTCGATGAACTCTGCTTTTTTTGCTTGTATTATTAGTTTGTATTCTTTCCTCTTCCTGGCGTAAATTTCTATATCTTCTTTCTCATTCGTGCTCTTTGCTCTGTGCAGTGCCCGCAGTGTTTCTTTCCGTGAATTGTAACACTCGGCGTCGAACCATTTTTTACCGTATCTTTTCCTCCTTAGGATAAAAGCCTTGTTGAAAGAGCTGTTAACAAGTTGCGCGGTATTGTAGTCACATAACTGTTGATGTTGATGCGCTTTATTTCTTTAACGTTTTTCAATAAAATACATTTAACGACATAAATACATTATGTAGCTTGGTTTTATAAGTTATAGAAATCGTTTGCATGGTTCACGAGTTTAAAACTGAAAATATGTCCGACGATTCTCTCTGACCTTTGAAAAGCCTCTTAAAATAAACTTAATTCCGTGTAAAAGAAGTAGACTCATAAGCAGGGTGTGCTGAAGCGTCTTAGATAGCGATTGCAACATTTCAACATCACAGTCAGGAAATAACAAGGTCCGAATCTATCAAGCAATTTGCTCTCAAGTTTTACCCATGGTTCCAATAAAGCTGTCTTGTAATTGTGTTGCAAGAATTTTTATTATGATTATGATTATCGTTACTGTTGATTTTAATCACATTTTAAAACACGTAGCAATACAGTTAATATATTCAGTTTGAGGCTTAAAATATACAAGTTTTAGTTTTGATGACGATTAACATTAAGCTAAAAATAGTCAACTAGGAAATTATTACAACGTAGTTTATTTTAACAAATGAAAGCGATTGTATTAAATATTTTCTAAGTGCTATTACTATTCTCATCCATATTAGTATTAATATTACTGTTATTATTATTATTATTATTATTATCATCATCATCATCATCATCATAACTTAATTAATCGCAGACCGTACACGGTGCAATGCAAGAGAAAACTGTGTGTGAAGCGACTAGTTTTATATTAAAGTGTGTACAGAAAATGATATCAGACACTACAGTCCTTATAATACTAATTATATAAATCAGTACTTGCATAAGAAATGCTAACAGAGTAAAACACTACAACACATCTTTCATACATTACAACGCAAATCTCATGCAATACAGGCCTAGGAGTCAATACATAAACACTAAAGTTGGAGAGTTACAAATATGTCTTTAAAAAGTAAAGAAAATAATAACGAAGCTATTAAAAAAAATTAACGATTTTGCTACGTTATAATCCTCAAAATTTAGAATACGCTGGAGTAAACATAAAAAATCAGGTGATATTTTAAAGCATTATTTCTCATTAAAGTGGTACAGTGCAGTGTTTAGCAACGTACATTTTATTACTTTTATTAGTGGCCTCCTCATCGCCCCTTATAGCCATCCGATCCACCCACTTTACTGCACATCAACATTATGGTTAAATTATTATCATCTTTATTTTTTATTATTATAAGGTAAATGTCAACAGTATATCATACAAATTTTGTACTTTTTTAATTTAATCTTTCAATTTCAAATATTACCGGTCACGGGGCGTTTTTCGTTAGTGCCATTTGTTTTAACTCCCCGTTTACTTTCTGTCTCATTTTTTTTTCCTTTTGTTCCCTAAATTTATTGGCATGTAGCTAATCAGTGATGTACGCCTACACAATAGAAGAGGGAAAGGAATTCCCACCCTGTGCCATACCTCCAGGTCAAGTTGCCCCATAAGTAGTGCCTTGTTGGTTATCACTTGTGAGTTTCAGACAGTTGACTAAACAACAACAAATTCTAGGCACACAATCTTACTTATGAAGGGACTCACACTCTCAAGCTTTAGGCCTAAGCCGGAGAGAGAGGCATTGCACGCATCACCCTGACCTAAATCATTATATTCATTAACTACTGATTCACAATCTTTTGCCAGAGGGCAGGTCTTTGACTGCAAACCCACTGTTCTCCAATCGTACTTTTTCCATTTTCCTCTTAGTCTCCGCATATGATCCACATATCTTAGTATTGTCTATCATCTGATATCTTTTTCTGTCCCGAACTTCGTACCGTTCACCATTCCTTCATATGCATCTTTCAGTAGACAGTTCCTTCTTGCCCAGTGAGCCAATAAAATCCTTTTTCTTTTCCTCATGAGTTTCAACATTCTTCCTTCTTCACCCAATCTTTCCAGCACAACTTCAATCGTTATTCTGTCTTTTCAATTCGCACGCTACATTCCTGTCCATATCCACATTTGAAATGTTTCTATACGTTTCTCTTCACATCACCCTAAGTATTTCAAGCTGTCGACTTGTTCCATTTCCTCATTTAGAATTTGAGCCTTTACCTTCTTTATTTTAGCTCCGGTAAACATGGTCATCCTCCTCTTTGCATTTATTTCTATTCCATACTGGTCACAACTATCATTTTAGCTCCTGTAGCGTATATTTGAGTATTGCCCGCGCTTCTACAAACAACACCATATCAGCAAATCTCATGTATGTAATGTAAAGTAATGTATGTATGTATGTATGTATGTATGTATGTATGTATGTATGTATGTATGTATGTATGTATGTATGTATGTATGTATGTATGTATGTATGAATGAATGTATGTATGTATGTATGTATTAACACTACAATTGGATATACACCCTGTGGCAGTGATATATAATATACAATGCCATTACAATAAGTACAATAATAAAATTACAATAATTACAGTAATAAAAAGATGAAAGAACGTAAATTCATCCCAACCTATTATGTTAGGTAAATACAAATATACGCAATTATTTCTTCTTCCTTGTACTATCACCCCTCCCATGTTCTGAAAAGAGTCCTTCGCTAAATCCTGTTAGACAATGTAGGTGAAAATAGCAGTCTTGTATTTTTCTCCCAATTCTACTTTCCTCTGATATATAATTTCCTATCCTAAATTTGACTCGTTGTTCCATTATAATGATTTCAATCAACAAGCTAATAAATCAAGAGTTCCCGCTGGCCTTATTTATCGGAGTCTAAATATTTGTGCATATCAAAATCAACAGACACACAGTGCGGTGATGCTGAGCACATTCCAATGCGAAAACCCTGTCACCCAACCCGTGAGAAGATAAGAGATGGTGAGTATGAGTAGAATACGTACTATTCCATGCGTGTCAATTGCAATTTTCCGAAATTAAAAAAAACGAAATTGCACAACTATGTATGCAAACAAATTGGCGGGAAATAATATTGCGATCGAGAAATGAGTTACCGTGCCGGATTCACCCGTTACCCACGTCAGACGCGTGGGTATCAAAATCGGGGTCTCGATCAAAAGAAGATTCTTAATAAGTCCTAAAACTAGACTCTAGCACAGAAAGTCAAAAGGGCACATCCAATATTTTCACGTGATCATTAAACATAAAGTCACTTCAAAACTGGCACTCTCTTGAAAGACAGCATTATCCGTCTGCTGCACGATAGCCTCCCGCCTCTTCAAACATCGCACTTCGTCTGTTGAAAGATGACGTTCCCTCTCTTGAAAGATGATGCTCTGTCTCTTCAAATATGGCGACTCAACTAATGAACGATAGCACCCCGTCCTCCATCTTTTGGAGGATGGCACCGTATATATTCAAAGATGAATCTCCAGCTGTTCAAAGATGTCACCCCGTATCTTCAAAGATGAAACTCTGGCTGTTGGAACATGGCTCTCCGTATCTTCAAAGACGAAACTCTGGCTGTTGAAAGATATCACCCCGTATCTTCAAAGATGAAACTCTGGCTGTTGAAAGATGGCACCCCGTATCTTCAAAGATGAAACTCTGGCTATTGGAAGATGGCACCCTGTATCTTCAAAGATGAAACTCTAGCTGTTGTAAGATGTCACCCCGTATCTTCTAAGATAACACTCCGTCTGTTGGAAGATGGCACACCGTATCTTCAAAGATGAAACTCCGTCTGTTGGAAGATGGCACCCCGTATCTTCAAAGATGAAACTCTAGCTGATGTAAGATGTCACCCAGTATCTTCTAAGATAACACTCAGTCTGTTGGAAGATGGCACACCGTATCTTCAAAAATGAAACTCCGGCTGTTGGAAGATGGCACCCTGTATCTTCATAGATGAAACTCTAGCTGTTGTAAGATGTCACCCCGTATCTTCTAAGATAACACTCCGTCTGTTGGAAGATGGCACACCATATCTTCAAAGATGAAACTCCGGCTGTTGGAAGATGGCACCCCGTATCTTCAAAGATGAAACTCCGGCTGTTGGAACATGGCTCACAGTATCTTCAAACATGAAACTCGTCTATTGGTAATGTCGGTTCTTCTCTTGAAAGAAGGCGTTCTCACTCTTGAAAGTTGGCACTACCTCTGTTGATAAAATATTACTCTGCAAAACATAGGGCTCCGGCTCTAGAAGACAGCAGTTCGACTCTTGAATGAAGGTACTCGCTCTGTTGAAGGATAGTGCTCCCTCTCTTGGAAACTGGCACTTCCGCTCTTGGATATTAGCACTTAGTCAAAGAATCGTGACACACCGGCACATATGAATGACACTATGTCACACAAGAATGTCGTTCCGTCACAGAGAAATCGCATTCCATACTGAAAAATGGAAAATTTTCCATTGAAATAATACTCGGGAAATTCCTAAAGTATTAATTCGGCACTCAATTTGTCGCTAATAGCCTGATGTACATTTTTCGCACACTTCGAATAATTTCACCTATGCACTGAATTATATCAGAGCGCCACTGATATAGATCACATCGGCCGGTTCAAAGAGTTAATCTCGCACATTACATAGATCAATTCAGCAGCAGCATATCTCGAAGTTTCATTGAAAGGCACTCACTTTAAAAAATATCACAAAACAATAAAAATTATCTCTCATGTAAATTTAGTACATATACTTCGACAATGAAAAATATTCAGTCGACAATTGGAACAAAATTTTCAATAAACATAAAAATATATTAACACTGTATTTTGAAGAAATATTAAACGAACATTTACGAACAATTATTCACTGTCTTGATACATATACCCTACAACAATATTCATTAATTTAATTCTACAAAAATACAATACGACAGGCACTTCGAAATATTAATGGACAATTATTTGAAATATTTCTTCGGGATTTCTAAACATTAATTTGGTATTAACAAATATATTTTCGACTTTGAAATTATTGATGCTTTTTATCGAAAAAGAGCAATTATATTCACCGAAACATTAATTCTTCTCGTCCAAATATTAATACCACTTTGAGCACATTAAAACGCTTCCTCAGGGTGTCAACTATGGGCATTAAAATATTAATTCAGCACATCGACATATCAATTCGTCACCTCAGAATAATAATCTTGAATTTAGAGAATCGATTATATGGTGAATCGGATAACATTATTCCGGATATTCGTAATATATTTCCACTAAATCGCTAAATCGTTCAGCTCGAACAAAATAATAGAACCCCATTTTGGGAATTGATAAACTTACGGACACTGAAACATGAACCTGGTAGTGTAAAATAAATACCGGCAAATTTTCTAAATATTTATGTAGCGCTTGTAACAACTTAAAACATATCATGGAAACATACAACCTTGCTTCAATATCGAAATGAATATTACCAAAATACATTACAAGAACACCAATATGAGACTACAAAATTGTCAAATATGGAATGTCAAGAAAGTAATTTTGGGAACATCAGGGAATATCAATTCGGAGGTTTCAGGAATATTAATTTACCACTTTCACGTGTGTCAAATCTGTACTGTCAAGAATAACAATTCAACACTTAAAATGTTCATTTGACACTATAAAAATATCAATTCCGTACTATTAGAAATATATATTCGGTATTATAGGAAATATCGCTTCAGCATTTTGAAATATTTCACTTCGGCCCTTCCAAAAATATATCAGAACTTCGAAAATTACGTAGAATCTTCGAAAATGTGAATTCTGCACTTCCCGATATTCCAATTCCGCTTTTGCAAATGTATCAATTCCTCACCTGGCAAAGTATAAAAAAGGGATTTTGCCAATTTTTAACTCGGCAATTTGAAAAGAAACCAACTCGGTGTTTTATGAATAGCAATTCTGTAGTTTCAATGTCATACTTTTCATTCCATTAGCCATCAAGTCTTGGTTTCTTTGAGTCACATTCGAAATTCCATCCTGCATGTGGTATTCTCTTTCATTCCTGCAAAGTTCTTTACCTTTCTCCTGGCCAGGTTCTCAATACTGTTCTTCCACTCTAGTCTTCGTCTTCCTATTTCTTTCTGGTGATGTAGCCTTTATGAGTTTAGGATTCGTTGGTTATCCATTCTTGTTACATGGAAAAACCATTTCAGTGCCTTCTTCGCTAATGGGTACAATATTTAGTCCTGCTTAAAATCCGGGAAATTCTCTTCTTTCCTCATTTTCCTGTACTCCAAATGGGTTCTTAGTCCTGTACTGGAGACATTGTTTGATGGAACACATGGTCTCCAAGTATTTATATCGTCTTGGGATCACGGGTGTCCCAATTATAACTCCAGGCCCTGGTTACCCTATTTAGTCGCCTTTTACGATACACATGTGCTGCGTTGGTTTTATTCTTATTTCCGTCTAACACACGAGATTTCGAAACATTCGGCACTATGAAAAATATCACTTCGGTACAATAAAATTACGAACGCGGAAATTTGCAAAAATAACACAGGCACTTTGTCTGAAACTTATATCCCGGCACTGAAAGATTTGCTCGGAAATTAAATATTAGTATCACACTAAAAGATCACTCCGGTACTAAAACATCACATCGGTATAGAAACATAAAGTCGTGCCACGCAGGAAGACGTTCTAGATGGGAAACTTCCGCGATCGCTAACTTCTATTTGAAAAGACATCAGAATATGTACATGTCACCTCAAATAATATGTTTTCTTGTCCCTTGATGCACGAAATATTGAGTAACTCTGTCATCGGTCGGACTGTCTTTACAATGAAATCTAGACTTAATACCGTGCGACATAAAACTATTTTGCCGAAAGGGAAAGAAGACAATTTTGGAAGACAAATACAACATTATATGAAAGACAATAAGGAACGCGACGAAGACAAGGACCACGGTAAAGACAACTGTGACAATAAGAACCATGAGGATGACAGCAAGCGCTACCATAAGAATAATGACGAAGACAGTAAACACCAGGACAAAGATAAAGACTCGATAACGACTAGATATGCCCAATGACAAGGGTCACGACAATGATCATGATCAGAATAGCGTTAAGGATGAAGACAGCGATCCCAAGAACCAAGGTGGAAATATTGTTTCTCCCATTTGGCCAGTAGATTTCGTGTCACACGGTACCTTCCACACTTCCATAATATATGTGCACAAAAATTATTCATTTACAATGGAGACCTTGCATTACTAAAGGCAAATGATAACATTTTAATAAGTGTATATTTTTTTGGTAGAGTTGCGAGAAGAATGGGAGAGTTGGGTAAAATTAATCACACACGGTCAGACGTCTTCCTGCATAGAAACAAGTATATCAATTAAGCGTCTAAAGATATCACTCCTGAATTTTCAAAACATGAATCGGAGATATTAACATATCACTTCTGCACTGAAGAATATGCCTGCTTACTGAAAGCCATCACTTTGGCACTGAAGAGGCTACATGGAACAGCACTGCGGTATAGAAAAATCATAATCTTGCACTGTGAAATGTCACTCCGGCACATTAAAATATCGATCTGGATCTGAAACTTGTCATTCCTTCTCTGGAAGATATTTCTCACGTTCTGTGATAAACGTAGCTCAGTCACTGTGGAAAATATGTGTCCCAAATTCAAAGATATTTCTCGCGTACTTTGAAAAATTTGCGTCAGTCACTGTGAAACATTTACACCGGCACTTCAAAGAAATTCACTACGCCTCTACTAGATGTACCACACCGGCAATGAAAAATATAACTACGTCACTCCCAAACTTATAACTGTACCTGAAAACATCACTTTGACACTTCGACAAAAATAAACCTCTCTTTGGTTTTGAAAAATACCACTACAGCACTGGTATCAGTCACACATAAAGAAACACCGAGCAGGTTATTTGAAATATACCGAAGGAATTGAAGATTGCCGAGGAAAAACATTGAAAGCTGTAATTCTGTTAAGGGTGATATCATCTAATTTAATAATTACTGCGAAATTTATTGCTGGTCATAATGAAATAGTGGGAAAAGTTGACTATATAAGTGGTGCTAATCCTCCTTTTCCAGTATTGATAAGAAAAACACATAAATTTATCAGTAACATACTGAATTAGATGACATCACACATAAGAATATTGTGACTTTAAATATTTTTAACCTGTATCCGTCAATTAGTAACATAAGAACGCGGTACTTCGAAATATGAAATTGGTAGGTTGAAAATTTCAAACCGGTACTTCGAGAAATGTCATACTGGTGCTCTGAAAAATGTGACTTGCGAATTGCGAACAATATAACATGGAATTTTGAAATATAACCTGGAACTCTGAAATGCATCAACCAAGAAGTATGAAAAATATGTAGCCGGCAGTTTAACAAATAGCAACTACTGACAACGAAAATATTAACCGGACACATCGCAAAATATTAATTTAGTAATCGAAATAAACGTCACTTTGCAGATTGGAATAAGCTTATATGATTCTGGCATTTTGAGGAATATAAACGTGAAATCATTAAAATGTGAATTTTGAAAAATATAATTTTGTATTTCGAGAACTGTTCACCCGGCACTTAGAAAACACAAACATCGAATTTCACGAACGTATACCTGAAATTGAAGAAAATCTATCGGGCATCGATTAAAATAAAACAATATTAAAATGTCAAATTCAAAACATGAACCCGACATTTCGTAAACAAAAAGCACGAGATTTTTTAAAAGTATTGAAGTCGAATTTTGATATATATAACTGGTCACTTCAAAATAGTAACGTAGAACAAGATATCTCATCCCTCACTAAAAATATTTCAACGAGACTTTGAAAAATGAATCCGGCATCATCAAATACAACAAAACGACGTTTTGGTAATTATAATAATAGTAATGGGACACGCACGGGATGCAATACTACTTTTTTTTTTTCGCAGGACATAACGCAGTGTCGTTAACAAAACCACTTCAATGATCACAAAACAGTCGAAAACGACAAATTATCTCTTGTTCATGCAGTTTCAGCTGCCAATCCGTCTTAGTTCATCGTTTTCTTCGGTCCACGCTCAAGACATCACGGTATTCGTAGAACAGAATTCGGACCAAATCAAAATTTTCTTCTAGGTCAGCTCTTGAAGTGAATCGGTGTAGACGGCAGCAGTAGCAGGGTCCGAAGTGATCTATATTTTGATAACTGTAAAATCCGCAATTTCAAAGATAAGTAACATGGTGTAACATCAACACCGACACCAGAAAAATAACACTCCGACAATAGGATGTTTCATTCCAGCAGCGCTTAAATTATCACTGAAGTAATGAAAACTATTTTTTGGCAATGAAAAATATGATTCCTGAATAGGCTATTAAAAGATAACAATACGGCAATTTCAAAATTTATATTTCGGCACTTGAAACATCATGTCGGCGATTTTAAATACCTTATAAAGTGGCAGCTATCAAAATAATCACTCAGGAAGTTCAAAATTATTAACCTAGGATCATCAAAAATATTATACAAAGAATTCTTCTCTGCGAAATCTTTATCCGGTATTTCGGAAGATTAAAAAGGAAGTGTGAAATATTACGCGATTATTTCTAAATAATAAATTATTTGGTACAGCTATTTCGAGATTCTTTTCATTATTTGAAATATCATTTTTTTTCACTAAGAATTTGATTCAGTTCTTCGACATAATAATCAATTCCCCAACATTCCATATGACGTATTAATATCCATACAATTATACCTTCAATAGAAAGTAGAAATGTGTGTAGGTCTATAGCAATGTGTCCAGCTACAAATATTAAACAGAGAGTGAACACCTGTGAAGCACCGGCAGTTCACCCACTTCCATGCCACAGAAAGGTACGCCAGCGGAGACCCAGTATGAGGAGCAAACTTTGATTTCCGAAATAAACCTGTTTGTTTTCAGCTCAAATATCTTATAGACATGTTAAAAATATTTTCATGATTGGCACCTTCTTCATCCTTCATAGGTATTCCGTCCCATCCACAATTTCAAATCAGTTTTTAAGCTTTTCTTTTTTAACTGTTATCTATACAAGTACGTAAAGCAACTAATGTTTGGACGCGTATGAAGTTTCTTAAACGAAGTGTAGTAATGAGTCGAATTGTTATGCTATTATACGATTTTTTTTCCACTATCATTTACTCTCAACAAACATTAGATCTGTAAGTACAAAACAATTAAAAACAATAAAACATAAACAAAACCAGAATACGAACAGAACTCAAACACAAACACAAGTACACAAACACGACAAATTGCCAACGCTTACACACATGCTCACTAGCTTTAACACGTATCAAACATATCAAGAATTGGGACAATTACAATGCTCTCACTTCCTAAACATTCATCACCACTAAACACTAATAAAAACACAAACGAAGCAAAAATATAGAAAACACAAAACAGAAGGGAAAGATTGTATCTCAAAGTAATTATGAATTTCTAACGCAATAATTAAATATTTATTATAACTGATACTTGCATAACATTTAGTTAACAGTAAATAATTTACAATTTCTAGTATTCTTATCATCAGAACGTATATAAGTAAATATTTAAACGTTTGATTGATACAGTGAACCCTCAAAACCCGGTGAAGTTAGCTGATTCCAGTGTATTTTTGTTTTATCCTTGCCCCTTTCTGAATTCTTCAGCTCCTTTTTTGACAACTCCCTCTTCATATTTTCTTGCATATTTTTTTCTCTTCTATACGTCCAGCATAAATTTTGTGAACATTCATAGTTACAGCTTCTGTATTTGTCTTGACTTTTTTTGTCTTTATGCATTTTGTAGAAGTGCTTGAATACGCACTGTCAACACTGAAAATCCTTTTGACACAACACACATAGAGCTGGAATGTTCTTCTTTCCTCATCTGCACCATTTTCCAATCTCACCATCATTATTGTATTTATGACAAGAGGAGGAGCACCCACTGCCGTTAAGACATGTTGAACTGGAAATCTGTGGACTGAAGAAAAAATTATTAGTCTTCATTTTGTCATTTAACGAAAGAAACTAAATTGAAAACTAGCTAACTAGTAAGGGCTCAGACACTTGAATATTACAGTTCATCATTGCCCTTACACAGAAAAAAATCTCAATGAAAATAAAGTTAGGTTAAGTTAAAATGTATTTCAGTCGGGTTACTTACCTTTCATACTTTTTGTAGATTACTGATGTGCTCAACTCACACAAAGTGTAATTCAGTACGGTTCCGGAAATAGAGGAAAAATAACCAGCTACTTCCGTAGCCACAGGTTATGAGGGATATTTCAAAAAAGGATAACTGGACACCAATTAAACCAAACCTCGCTGTTACAATACATAGAAAATATAATTATTTTGCTTTAAATTTCATGAACGTAAGTTTGGTATATTTAACTTAACTTTGAGATCTAGATCCCAAACATCAAGACAATATTTTTTTACAGTTTTATAATAATATCATTGCAATCAACTACAGTACAATTAAAATAACATTGTTTAAATATGACATGTTGTTTAATCAACTTTCCCAAGACGGATGTGAAAATCACAATTGATAGCAAAAACGAAGCACTTATAAGGCGACTAGGCCAGGAGATAATGCGGTAGGGTGGCCAGTTCCTTCGCCGACTAGCTACCTGTTACACTAATCAGAATCCAGATGCAAATAATTTTTATTTCTGAAATAGGAACTGAAATAGTTCACTTCGGCCGGTTCAAATCGTTAATCTTGCACACTAAAATTTAATAGATTACTTCAGCAGCGGCATATCGCAAAGGTTCCTATCTTATAAATTAGAAGGATAGGACAATAATCATTCCCAACACTCATGTTACTCCACTTCAATTACTGCACTCACACCGTGACACATGTCGCTATCACTATAAGACTCTTCACAGTGACTGTAACACTTTTCTAATTCACTTGGAAATATTGTTCAATATCACTTCAAAAACCTTTCACTTACAATTCAATCATAATGGTCTGTCCCCCTGTGGCAGGTCTTTCACTCCAAATGCAATATTCTCCGTTCTTCAATTTTTCACCCTCCATCCTAGTCACGCTCCATGTCTCTTAGTGCTGTCTCAAAAAAGACACCTTCGTGTGCCCCGAAATTTGCCCCCATTCACAATTACTTCCAGCGGATCCTTCACTAAGCAGTTTCTTCTTAGCCAGCGAGCAAGCCTATATACTGTTCTCTTTCTGATATCAGATTCGGCATTCTCTCTCTCTCTCTCTCTCTCTCTCTCTCTCTCTCTCTCTCTCTCTCTCTCTCTCTCTCTCTCTCCCTGTGTGGCAAGAAGGGGAACATAGCTGTGCTCCGAGAGCAGAGGTCTATTGTGCGCCCATGGGGTAAGATACAAGCCCATGTGACAATGTGAGAATGATTAAATCTCAAATCTCAGTACTAAAAAGATAAAATTTATGATTTCAATACATACTATCACTTGTCCAGGAGATATTGCTTAACACTATTCTTGAAATATAAATAACAAGTCTTTAGGCAATATTTTAAAGAAACTTTCTTCCAATATATTGCGTGGAGGATCTTTATATATAGAAGACATATAGCTATGTAGACGAGGAGAGCATATATTACAGTAATACAACAGTTGATGTTATGAAGTTTATTTCTTTAACGTTTTTAAATAAAAAACATTTAACGATACAAATACATTATGTAACTTGGTTTAATAAGTTATAAAAAAATTTCCAAGGTTCATGACTTTAAAACTAAAAATATGTCTGAGAATTGTCTTTGAGCTCTGAAAAGTCTGTTAAGATAAACTGAATTCCGTGTAAAAGAAGTACTCATAAGCAGGGTGGCTGAAGCGTCTTAGATGGCGATTACAACATTTCTACATCACAGTCAGGAAATAACAAGATCCGAATTTATCAAGCAATATGCTTCAAGTTTTAACAATATCTTAACTAGAATATTACCCAAGTTTCCACTAATGCTGTCTTGTAATTGTGTTGCAAATATTTTTATTATGATTATGATTATCATTACTGTTCATTATCATCACATTTTATAACACGTAGCAATACAGTTAATATATTCACTCTGAGGTATTAAAATAAATTAGTTCTTGTTTTAATGAGGACTAACTTTAACCTAAATATAGTCAACTAGGAAATTATTACAACGTAGTTTATTTTAACAAATGAAACCGATTGAATTAACTATTTTCCTAAGTACTATTATTATTATTACTAATATTATTATTATTATTATTATTATTATTATTATTATTATTTCTATTATTACTATAATCATCAATATTACTATTAACATTATTATTGCTGTGATGATGATGATGATTATTATTATTATTATTATTATTATTATTATAAATATCATCATCATAATTTAAGTAATCGCAGACCGTACACGGTGCAATGGAAGAGAAAACTATGTGCGAATCGACAAGTTTTATAGTGAAGTGTGTACAGAAAATGATATCGGACACTACAGTCCTTATAACAGTAATTATTCAAATCAGTAAATCCATAACCCATGCTAATAGAGTAAAACAGTACAACACATCTTTCATACATTACCATGTAAACCTCATACAATACAGGCCTAGGAGTCAATACATAAGGACAAAAGTTGGAAAGTTACAAATATGTCTTTAAAAAGTAAAGAAAATAATAACGAAGCTATTAAAACAATTCACGAGTTTGCTAAGTTATAATCCTCAATATTAAGAATATTCCGGAATAAACATAAAAAATCGGGTGACATTTTAAAGCATTATTTCTCATTAAAGTGGTAGAGTGCAGTGTTGGCAACATACATTTTATTATTTTTATTAGTGGCCTCCTCATCGCCCCTTTTAGCCATCCGATCCACCCACTTCACTGCACATCAACATTATTATTCACTTTATCATTATCATTAATTTTATTATTATAAGGTAAATATCAACAATGTTTCATACAATTTTCTGGTTTTTTAATTTCATCTTTCAATTTTAAATTTTACCCGTCACGGGGCGTTTTTCCTGTAGTGTCATTTGTTTTAAATACCCCCGTTTCCTTTCCGTCTCCTTGTTCTTTCTTTTGTTCCCTAAATGTATAGGTATGTAGCTAGTCGGTGATGTACACAATAGAGGGGAGGAAGCAATCCCCACCCTATCCCATAACTCCAGGTCAAGTTGCCTCATAAGTAGTGCCTTGTTGGTTATCACTTGTGAGGTTCAGACCTGTCTTCGGACAGTTGACTAGACAACAACAAATTTTAGGCACACAACAACTATATTTCAGACGGGACTCACACCCACAAGCTCTCGGCCTAAGCCGGAGAGAGGGGCATTCCACGCATCACCCTGAGCCAAATCAGTAACTATATTCATTAACTACTGGTTCACGGTCCTTTGCCAAAGGGCAAGTCTTTCACTGCAATCGTCCTTCTTCCACATTCCTCTTAGTCTCTGCATATGGTCCACATATCTTAGTATTGTCTATCATCTGATATCTTCTTCTCTCCCGAACTTCCCTACCGTTCACCATTTCTTCAAGTGCATCCTTCAGTAGGCAGTTCCTTCTTAGCTAGAGAGCCAATAAAATCCTTTTCCTTTTCCTCATCACAGCTTCATTTGTTATTCTGTCTATTCATTTCGCACGCTACATTCATGTCCATTACCACATTTAAAATGCTTCTATGCGTTTCTCTTCACATCACCGCAAGTATTTCAAGCTGTCCAATTGTTCCACTTCCTCATTTAGAATTTGAGCATTTACCTTCTTTATTTTAGCTCCGATAAACATGGTCATCCTCCTCTTTGCATTTGTTTCCATTCCATACTTGACACATTTCGACATTCTCATTTTACGTGAAAAAAAAATTAAAGTCGCAGCCTTCACGGATCATTTCACCTTAAAACACTGCGGAATGATGTACACAATGCTTGTGAGGACAACGCGTTCAAGTTAAAGTCACTGACTTAAGGTGGACTTGTGGTTTCGCAACGAAACCATGTTTCACCGCTATGCAGTGCGTTCCCTGTACTTAGCTATTGACAAGCAGGCTTTCTCAACCTACACGTGTGTGCTTAACCAGTATAAGGTACAATCACTGTTTCAGCTGATGATAACATTACATTCATTAAAGCAAGTTGTGTTTAATTTGTTGTAGTATTCGCCGTGTTTGTTTATATTATGCCATCATGTCTTCAGCGGATGACACTGACATAAATTAAAATTTGAAAAAAAAAAGCGCAATAAAAATTATTAGTATAATGGAAAATAGACTAAGACAGCCATTGTGATGCCACAAAAAAGAGCACACTTGCACAGTCTTCCAATAAATGTAAACATAATCGAGGATTTGACCAACTATAGAAATATCGTTTGGGCAAAAAAGGAGTATGATTTCGGTACATTAGGAAATATTTCGGAACTTTTGTCTTTTGCCACATGGAAAGTATTATTTCCGCACTTTGAAAAATGTTACTTCGTCATTCTGAAATATATTGATTTTGGCAATTCAAACACATAATTTCTGCAGTTTGGAAAACATAAGATTGGCATTTTGAAAAATTTAATTTACGCAATTTGGAATCAGGACCGTAAGACAAATAGGCGTACTACAAAGCTACATATCTTCAAAATTAGAAGGCACCGAACAATAATCACTCCCAACAATCATGTTACTCCACCTCACTTACTGCACTGACACCATGACAAATGAGTAACACAATAATATCAACTAGGCAAAAAAAATGGAGATTAGGAATCTACAGCAAGATTAAGAAGAAAAATATAAAAAGGAAACTTAAAACGCACAAACCACCGACCGGAAAAGAAATTACTATCCTCTTTGATAAAACTAAAAAGACGGACCTTAACTGCAGAATCCCCACATCGCCAACAGTAACCAGGAAGTAAAAGATGCTCTGTTGCCTATGTTTCTTTCGTCTCTTCAAAGCTGACGCTCCACCTCCTGAAAGCCGACGCTCCACCTTCTTGAAAGCCGACGCTCCATCTCTTGAAAGCCGACGCTCCATCTTCTTGAAAGCCGACGCTACATTTCTTGAAAGTCGACGCTCCATCTTCTTCAAAGCCGACGCTCCACCTTCTTCAAAGCCGACGCTCCATCTCTTGAAAGCCGACGCTCCATCTTCTTCAAAGCCGACGCTCCATCTTCTTGAAATTCGACGATCCATCTTCTTCAAAGGCGACGCTCCATCTCTTGAAAGGCGACGCTCCATCTCTTGAAAATCGACGCTCCATCTTCTTCAAAGCCGACGCTCCATCTCTTGAAAGCCGACGTTCCATCTTCTTCAAAGCCGACGCTCCATAATCTTCAAAGCCGACGCTCCATTTCTTGAAAGTCGACGCTCCATCTTCTTCAAAGCCGACGCTTCATTTCTTCAAAGCCGACGCTCCATCTTCTTCAAAGCCGACGCTCCATCTTCTTCAAAGCGGACGCTCCATTTCTTGAAATTCGACGCTCCATCTCTCGAAAGTCGACGCTCCATCTCTTGAATGCCAACGCTCCATCTTCTTCAAAGCCGACGCTCCATTTATTCAAAGCCGACGCTCCATCTTCTTCAAAGTCGACGCTCCATCTTCTTCAAAGCCGACGCTCCATTTCTTGAAAGTCGACGCTCCATCTCTTGAAAGTCGACGCTCCATGTCTTGAAAGTCGACGCTCCATCTCTTGAAAGTCGACGCTCCATCTCTTGAAAGTCGACGCTCCATCTCTTGAAGTCGACGCTCCATTTCTTTGTAAGTCGACGCCCCATCTCTTGAAAGTCGACGCTCCATCTCTTGAAAGCCGACGCTCCATCTTCTTCAAAGCCGACGCTTCATCTTCTTCAAAGCCGACGCTCCATGTCTTGAGAGTCGACGCTCCATCTCTTAAAGTCGACGATCCATCTCTTGAAAGCCAACGCTCCATCTTCTTTAAAGCCGACGTCCTATCTTCTTCAAAGCCGACGCTCCATCTCTTGAAAGTCGACGCTCCAACTTCTTCAAAGCCGACGCTCCAACTTCTTCAAAGCCGACGCTCCATCTTCTTCAAAGCCGACGCTCCATCTTCTTCAAAGCCGACGCTCCATCTCTTGAAAGCCGACGCTCCATCTTCTTCAAAGCCGACGCTCCATCTTCTTCAAAGCCGACGCTCCATCTTCTTCAAAGCCGACGCTCCATCTTATTCAAAGCCGACGCTCCATCTTCTTCAAAGCCGACGCTCCATCTTCTTCAAAGCCGACGCTCCATCTCTTGAAAGCCGACGTTCCATCTTCTTCAAAGCCGACGCTCCATCTTCTTCAAAGCGGAAGCTCCATTTCTTGAAAGTCGACGCTCCATCTTCTTCAAAGCCAACGCTCCATCTCTTGAATGTAGATGCTCCAACTTCTTCAAAGCCGACGCGCCATCTTCTTCAAAGCCGACGCTCCAATTCTTCAAAACCGACGCTCAATCTTCTTCAAAGCCGTCGCTTCATTTCTTGAAATTCGACGCTCCATTTCTTGAAAGTCGACGCTCCATCTTCTTCAAAGCCGACGCTCCATCTTCTTCAAAGCCGACGCTCCATTTTCTTCAAAACCGACGCTCCATCTTCTTCAAAGCCGACGCTCCATTTCGTGAAGGTCGACGCTCCATCTCTTGAAAGCCGACGCTCCATCTTCTTCAAAGCCGACGCTCCATCTCTTGAAAATCGACGCTCCATCTCTTGAATGTCGACGCTCCATCTCTGGAAAGCCGACGCTCCAAATCTTGAAAGTCGACGCTCTATCTTTTAAAAGCCCACCCCCCGTCACATAGGATTTTAGCACTCAGTCAAAGAATCTTGACACACCGGCACGTATGAATGACACTATGTCACACAAGAATGTCGTTCTGTCACAGAGAAATCGCATTCCATACTCAAAAATGGAAAATTTTCCATGGAAATAATACTCGGGAAATCCCTAAAGTATTAATTCGGCACTCAAATTGTCGCTAACAATCTGATATACATTTTTCGCACACTTCGAATAATTTCACCTATGCACTGAATTATATCAGTGCGCCACTGATATAGATCACATCGGCCGGTTCAAATAGTTAATCTCGCACATTACATAGATCAATTCAGCAGCAGCATATCACGAAGCTTCATTCACAGGCACTCACTTAAAAAAATATCACGTAACAATAAAAATTATCTCTCCTGTAAATTCAGTACATATACTTCGACAATGAAAAATATTCAGTCGACAATTGGAACAAAATTTTCATTAAACATAAAAATATATTAACACTGTATTTTGAAGAAATATTAAACGAACATTTACGAACAATTATTCACTGTCTTGATACATATACCCTACAACACAATAAATTAATTTAACTCTACAAAAATACAATACGACAGGCACTTCGAAATATTAATGGGCAATTATTTGAAATATTTCTTCGGGATTTCTAAACATTAATTTGGTATTAACAAATATATTTTCGACTTCGAAATTATTGATGATTTTTATCCAAAAAGAGCAATTATATTCACCGAAACATTAATTCTTCTCGTCCAAATATTAATACCATTTTGAGCACACTAAAACGCTTCCTCAGGGTATCAACTATGGGCATTAAAATATTAATTCAGCACTTCGCCATATCAATTCATCACCTCAGAATAATAATCTTGAATTTAGAGAATCGATTATATGGTGAATCGGATAACATTATTCCGGATATTCGTAATATATTTCCACTAAATCGTAAGTAATCCATTCAGCTCGAACAAAATAATAGAACCCTAGTTAGTAAATTGATAATCAGACGGACACAGAAACATGAACCTGGTATTTTAAAATAAATACCGAAAAATTTTATAAATATTTATGTAGCGCTTGTAACAACTTAAAACATATCATGCAAATCTATAGCCTTGCTACAACATCGAAATGAAAATTACTAAAATACAGTAAAAGAACACCAATATGGGACCACAAGAAAGTCAAATAGGGAATGTCAAGAAAGTAATTTGGGAACATCAGGGAATATCAATTCAGAGGTTTAAGGAATATCACTTTGGGGGATGTAAATTCGGTACAGTGAAGAATAACAAATCAAGACTCAAAATGTTCACAGACACTACGCAAATATCAATTCCGTACTGTTGGAAATATATGTATTCAGTATTGTGAAAAATACCGCTTCAACATTTTGAAGTATTTTAATTCTGCACTTCGAAAATTATGTCACAACTTCGAAAATTACGCAGACTCTTCGAAAATGTGAAATCTCCACTTCGCAAATCCCAACTTCGCTTTTGCAAAGGTATCAATCCCCGCCTGGCAAAGTATCAATAAGGGATTTTGCCTATTACTAACTCGGCAATTTCAAAATTATCAACTCGATGTTTCATGAATACTAATTCAGCATTTTCAATGTGATAATTTTCATTCCATTAGCCGTCAAGTCTTGGATTCTTTCAGTCACATTCGAAATTCCATCCTGCATTTGGTATTGTTTCACTTCCTGCAAAGTTCTTCACATTTCTCCTGGCCAGCTTCTACTCTTTCTCTTCCTACTTTCTTTCTCGTCATGCAGCCTTTATGTGTTTAGGATTCGTTGGTTATCCATTCTTGTTACATGGAACAAGCATTTCAGTGCCTTCTTTGCTAATGGGTATAATATTCAGCCCTGCTTAAAATACGGGAAATTCTCTTCTTTATTCACTTTGTAGTACTCCAAGTGGGTTCTTAGTCCTGTACTGGAGGCATTGCACGATGGAACACATGGCCTCCAAGCATGTATATCGTCTTGGGATCACGGGTGTCCCAATTATAACTCCAGGCCCTGGTTACCCTTTTTAGTCGCCTATTACGACACATATGGCATTGTGCTGTGTTGGGATTATTCTTATTCCCCTCCTCCACACGGGATTTCAAACATTCGGCACTATGAAAAATATCAATTCGGAATAATAAAACTACGAACGTGGAAATTTCAAAAACAACACAGGCACTTCGACTGAAATTTATATGCCGGCACTGAAAGATTTGTTCGGAACTTAAAGATTAGTATCACACTATAAGATCACTCCGGTATAGAAACATATGGTCCGTGCCATGCAGGAAGACGTTCCTAGATGGGAAACTTGCACGATCGCTAATTTCTTTTGGAAAAGACTTTAGAATATGTACATGTCACCTCAAATGATATGTTTTCTTGTCCCTTGATACACGAAGTATTGAGTAACTCTGCCATCGGTCGGACTGCGTTTGCAATGAAGTCTAGATTTAATACCGTGCGACAAACTATTTTGCCAAATGGGAAAGAAGACTATTTCGGAAGACAAATGCAGCATCAAATGAAAGACAATAAGGAACGCGACGAAGACAAGGAACACGGGAAAGACAACTACCACAATAAGGACCATGACGACGTCAGCAAGCGCTACCATAAGAATAATGACGAAGGCAGTAAACACCAGGAGAAAGGCAAAGACTCGATAACGACTAGATATGGAGAACGACAAGGGCCACGACGTTGATCATGATCAGAATAGAGTTAAGGATGAAGACAGCGATTCCAAGAACCAAGGTGGAAATATTTTTTCTCCCATTTGGCGAGTAGATTTCGTGTCACACGGTACCTTCCACACTTCCATAATATATGTACACAAAAATTATGCACTTAAAATGGAGACCTGCACTACTAAATACAGATGATAACATTTTTCTTAAGTGCATATTTTTTTGCTAGAGTTGCGAGAAGAATGGGGGAGTTGGGTAAAATTAATCACAAATGGCCAGACGTCTTTCTGCATGGATACAAGTGTATCAATTAAGCATCTAAAGATATCACTTCTGCATTGAAGAATATGCCTGCTTATTGAAAGCCATCACTTTGGAAATGAAAAAGGCTACATGGAACAGCAGAAGGCACTCCGGTACAGTAAAATCATAATCTTGCACTGTGAATTGGCACTCCGGCACAATAAAATATCGATCTGGATCTAAAACTTGTCACTCCTTCACTGGAAGATATTTCTCACGTTCTGTGAAAAACGTAGCTCAGCCACTGTGGAAAATATGGGTCCTGCGTTCAAACATATTTCTCGTGTACTTTGAAATATTTGCGTCAGTCACGTGAAACATTTCACTCCGGCACTTCAAAGAAATTCAGTACGCCTCTACTAGCAGTATCACACCGGTAATGAAAAATATAACTACGTCACTCCCAAACTCATAACTGAACCTCAAAACATAGCTCTGACACTTCAAAAAAAAAAACCTCTCTTTCGTTTTGAAAAATATCACTACAGCACTGATATCAGTCACACATAAAGAAACACAGAGCAGGTTATTTGAAATATACCGAAAGGAATTGAAGATTACCGAGGAAAAACATTGAAATTTGCAATACTCTTGAGGATGATATCTTCTAATTTAATACATTACTGCGAAATTTATTGCCGCTCGTAATGGAAGGGTGGAAAAAGATGACTATATAATTGGTGATAATCCTTCTTTTCTAGTTTTGATAAGAAAAACACATAAATTTATCAGTAACATACTGTATTAGATGACATCACAGTTAAGAATATTGTGACTAAATATTTTTAACTTGTATCCGTCAATTAAATGAACGCGGCACTTCGAAATATGAAATTGATAGATTGAAAATTTGAAACCGGCAATTTGAGAAAGGCCATATTGGTGCTCTGAAAAAGGTGACTTGCGAATTGTGAACAATATAACATGAAATTTTCAAATATAACCTGGAAATCTACCCAAAAGTATCAAAAATATCTATCCAGTAGTTTAAAAAATAGCAACAACTCACAACGAAAATGTTAATCGGGCACATCCAAAAATATTAATTCAGTAATCGAAATAAACTTAACCTTGCAGACTGGAAAATGTAACTCTGGCACTTTGAGAAATATAAACGTGAAATCATTAAAATGTGAATTTTGAAAAATGTAATTTTGTATTTCGACAAGTCTTCACACGGCACTTAGAAAAACACAAACATCGAACTTCACGAATGAATACCTAATAGTAAAGAAAATGAATCGGGGACCAATTAAAATAAAACAATATTAAAATGCCAAATTCAAAACACGAACCAGGCACTTCGAAATGTAAGAGCAAGAGATGTTTTAAAAATATAGAAGTCGTACTGTGATATACATAACTGGTCATTTCAAAATACTAACGTAGAACTAGATATCTCATTCCTCTCTAAAAATATTTCAACGAGACTTTGAAAAATGAATCCGGCATTATCAAATACATAAGACTTTTTTTTAAATATCAAGTATTCTGAACAAACATTAGATCTGAAATTACAAAACCACAATTAAAAACAATAAAACATAAACTAAACCAGAATATGAACAGAACTCAAAACACAAACACAAGTACACAAACACGACAAATTGCCAACGCTTACACACATGCTCACTAGTTTTAACACGTATGAAACATATCAAGAATTGGGACAATTACAATGCTCTCACTTCCAAAACATTCAGCACCACTAAACACTTCTAAAAACACAAACCAAGCAACGATACAGAAAACACAAAACAGAAGGCAGGGATTGTATCTCAACGTAATTATGAATCTCTAAAGCAATAATTAAATATTTATTATAATCGTACATAACATTTAGTTAACAAGAGGTAATAAGCAATTTCTAGTATTCTTATCATTAAAACGCATATAAGTAAATGTTTAAACGTTTGATTGATACAGAGAATCCTCAAAACCCGGTGAAGTCAGCTGATTCCAGTCCATTTATGTTTTTTCTTCCTCCTTTCAGAATTCTTCAGCTTCTTTCTTCACAACAGCCTCTTCATATTTTCTGGCCTATTATTTTCTCGTCTATACGTCCAGCATAAATTTTGTGAACATTCATAGTTTCAGCTTCTCTATTTGTCTTGAGTTTTTCACTTTATGCATTTTGTAGAAGTGCTTGAATACGCACCGTCAACACTGAAAATCCTTTTGGCCCCAACACACATGGAGCTGGAATGTCCTTCTTTCCTCATCTGCACCATTTTCCAATTCCACCATCATTATTGCATTTATGACAAGAGGAGGAGCACCCACTGCCGTTAAGACATGTTCAACTGGAAATCTGTGGACTGAAGAAAAAATTATTAGTCCTCATTTAATCATTTAACAAAAGAAATTAAATTGAAAACTAGCTAACTAGTAAGGGCTCAGATACTTCAATATTATAGTTCATCATTGCCCTTACACAGAACAAAATCTCAATCAAAATTATGTTAGGTTACGATAAGTGTATTTTTCGAGGATTACTTACCTTTCATACTTTTGGTAGATTATTGATGTGCTCAACTCACGGCAAGAGATGTTCATTACCGGAAATAAAGGAAAAATAACCAGCTACATCCGTAGCCACAGGTGTGAAGGGATATTAAAAAAAAAGATAACTTCACACAGTGCTACAGAAATTAATTGTTTTAAATTAAACCTAACGCTCCATTCGTCTCCATATCCATATATAAAATGTTTCCAGTCGTTCGTCTTCCCATCGTCGTAATGTCCATATTCCTCCCCACATTACACACAAAGTACTTCGCTAGTCTCTGAATTAGGTTTTTTTTCCCAGAGGTCCGCACAAAATTTTCACTTTTCTAATAAAAGCTTCCTTTGCCATTGCTATCCTCTTTTGACTTCCAGGCAACAGCTCACGTTGTGCTTATGGTACACCGCAAGTATTTGAAGCTGTCCACTTGTTCCACTGCCTCATTTCGAATTCGCACTAAGGTCTTCTTCTTCTTCTTCTTCTTCTTCTTCTTCTTCTTCTTCTTCTTCGAGTCTATATTCATATCAAAACAATATAATTGCACTGTCAGAACACAATTCTGTGTCGCAATGTTTCAAATATCGGAGGATGCAACCTCGAACCTCATAATTTGAAGACATTCTGTCTGCAAGGCTATTGAGTGAATCACATTTACGAAATTATCAGCGCGGTATTATAGTCCCATAACTGTTGATGTTGATGCGCTTTATTTCTTTAACGTTTTTCAATAAAATACATTTAACGACATAAATACATTATGCAGCTTGGTTTTATAAGTTACAGTAATCGTTTGCAAGGTTCACGAGTTTAAAACTGAAAATATGTCCGACGATTCTCTCTCTGCTATGAAAAGCCTGTTAAAATAATCTTAATTCCGTGTAAAAGAAGTACTCATAAGCAGGGTGTGCTGAAGCGTCTTAGATGGCCATTACAACATTTCTACATCACAGTCAGGAAATAACAAGATCCGAATCTATCAAGCAATTTGCTCTCAAGTTTTACCCATGGTTACAATAAAGCTGTCTTGTAATTGTGTTGCAAGAATTTTTATTATGATTATGATTATCGTTACTGTTGATTTTAATCACATTTTATAACACGTAGCAATACAGTTAATATATTCAGTTTGAGGTTTAAAATAAACAAGTTGTAGTTTTGATGACGATTAACATTAAGCTAAAAATAGTCAACTAGGAAATTATTACAACGTAGTATATTTTAACAAATGAAAGCGATTGTATTAAATATTTTCTAAGTGCTATTATTGTTATCATCAATATTAGTATTAATATTACTGTTATTATTATTATTATTATTATTATCATCATCATCATAACTTAATTAATCGCAGACCGTACACGGTGCAATGCAAGAGAAAACTGTGTGTGAAGCGACTAGTTTTATATTAAAGTGTGTACAGAAAATATCAGACACTACAGTCCTTATAATACTAATTATATAAATCAGTACTTGCATAAGAAATGCTAACAGAGTAAAACACTACAACACATCTTTCATACATTACAATGCAAATCTCATGCAATACAGGCCTAGGAGTCAATACATAAACACCAAAGTTGGAGAGTTACAAATATGTCTTTAAAAAGTAAAGAAAATAATAACGAAGTTATTAATAAAATTAACGAGTTTGCTGCGTTATAATCCTCAAAATTTAGAATACGCTGGAGTAAACATAAAAAATCAGGTGATATTTTAAAGCATTATTTCTCATTAAAGTGGTACAGTGCAGTGTTTAGCAACGTACATTTTATTACTTTTATTAGTGGCCTCCTCATCGCCCCTTATAGCCATCCGATCCACCCACTTTACTGCACATCAACATTATGGTTAAATTATTATCATTTTTATTTTTTATTATTATAAGGTAAATGTCAACAGTATATCATAAAATTCTTGTAGTTTTTTAATTTAATCTTTCAATTTCAAATATTACCGGTCACGGGGCGTTTTTCGTTAGTGTCATTTGTTTTAAATTCCCCTGTTCCTTTCCGTCTCATTTTTTTCCTTTTGTTCCCTAAATTTATAGGCATGTAGCTAATCAGTGATGTATGCCTACACAATAGAAGAGGGAAAGGAATTCCCACCCTGTGCCATACCTCCAGGCCAAGTTGCCCCATAAGTAGTGCCTTGTTGGTTATCACTTGTGAGGTTCAGACAGTTGACTAAACAACAACAAATTCTAGGCACACAATCTTACTTGTGAAGGGACTCACACTCTCAAGCTTTAGGCCTAAGCCGGAGAGAGAGGCATTGCACGCATCACCCTGACCTAAATCATTATATTCATTAACTACTGATTCACAGTCTTTGGCAGAGAGCAGGTCTTTCACTGCAAACCCACTGTTCTCCAATCGTCCTTTTTCCATTTTCCTCTTAGTCTCCGCATATGATCCACATATCTTAGTATTGTCTATCATCTGATAGCTTCCTCTGTCCCGAACTTCATACCGTTCGCCATTCCTTCACGTGCATCCTTCAGTAGGCAGTTTCTTCTTGGCCAGTGAGCCAATAAAATCCTTTTTCTCTTACTCGTGAGTTTCACAATTATTCCTTCTTCACCCGATCTTTCCAGCACAGCTTCATTTTTTGTTATTCTGTCTATTCATTTCACACGCTATATCCCTGTCTATTTCCACATTTGAAATGCTTCTACGCGTTTCTCTTCAAATCACACCAAGTATTTCAAGCTCTCCACTTGTTATACTACCTCATTTAGAATTTGAGCCTTTACCTTCTTTATTTTAGCTGCCTTATACAATGACATCAATCTGGTTTTTCGTCGGATTGATTTGACAAATACCCACCCTAAGTCTTTCACTACCTATTCACCATGTCCCTTTCTCATTTTGACATTTCTACTGCCCTGCGATTGACATTTTCTATTGAATTGATTTGGTTTTGTCTCTACGGATTCCAAAATACTGCTCC
Source organism: Periplaneta americana (assembly GCF_040183065.1). Classification (NCBI taxonomy): domain Eukaryota; kingdom Metazoa; phylum Arthropoda; class Insecta; order Blattodea; family Blattidae; genus Periplaneta; species Periplaneta americana. The sequence goes on from NC_091118.1 coordinate 2,088,551, forward strand.
ATATTCCATAACTGTGCGATCAAGTATTTGGTACGCTGATTCTTTTGACCTTCAGTTAGATTTCTTATGAATACGCACACAGGGATACACTGCTCTTCAGGCTCTCCTTGTATTAGTGAATATTCGTAATATATTTCCACTAAGTCGTAAGTAATCCATTCTGCACGAACAAAATAACAGAAACCATTTATGAAATTGATAAACAGACGAACACTGAGACATGAACCTGGTAGTGTAAAATAAATACCGGCAAATTTTCTAAATATTTATGTAGCGCCTGTAACAACATAGAACATATAGTCATATACAGCCATGCTTCAACATCGAAATGAATATTGCTAAAATACAGTACAAGAACACCAATATGCGACTACAAGATTGTCAAATATGGAATGTCAAGAAAGTAATTTCGGAACATCAGGGAATATCAATTCGGAGGTTTCAGGAATATTAATTTAGCACTTTCACGTGTGTCAAATCTTTACTGTCAAGAATAACAATTCAACATTTTAAAAAGTTCATTTGACGCTATAAAAATATCAATTCCGTAATATCGGAAATATCTATTCGGTATTATGGAAAATATCGCTTCAGAATTTTTAAATATTTCATATCGGCACTTCCAGAAATATATCAGAACTTCGAAAATTGCGTAGAATCTTCGAAAATGTGAATTCTGCATTTCCCGATAATCCAATTCCGCTTTTGCAAATGTATCAATTCCTCACCTGGCAAAGTATCAAAAAGGGATTTTGCCAATTACTAACTCGGCAATTTGAAAAGAAACAACTCGGTGTTTTCTGAATTTCAATACTGCAGTTTCAATGTCATACTTTTCATTCCATTAGCCGTCAAGTCTTGGTTTCTTTCAGTCACATTCGAAATTCCATCCTGCATTTGGTATTCTGTTTCATGCCTGCAAAGTTCTTCACATTTCTCCTGGCCAGCTTCTCAATACAGTTCTTCCACTCTAGTATTCGACTACCTATTTCTTTCTGGTGATGTAGCCTTTATGTGTTTAGGATTCGTTGGTTATCCATTCTTCTTACATGGAACAAACAATTTCAGTGCCTTCTTCGCTAATGAGTATAATATTCAGTCCTGCTTAAAATCCGAGAAAAATTCTCTTCTTTCTCACTTTGCTGTACTCCAAATGGGTTCTTAGTCCTGTACTGGAAGCATTGTTTGATGGAACACATGGCCTGCAGGTATTTATATCGTCTTGGGATCATGGGTGTCCCAATTATAACTCCAGGCCCTGGTTACCCTTTTTAGTCGCCTTTTACGACACACATGTGCTGCGTTGGGTTTAGTCTTATTTCCGTCTAACACATGGGATTTCGAAACATTCGGCACTATGAAAAATATCACTTCGGTGCAGTAAATTTACGAACGCGGAAATTTGCAAAAATAACACAGGCACTTTGTCTGAAATTTAGATGCCGGCACTGAAAGATTTGTTCGGAACTTAGAGATTAGTATCACACTAAAAGATCACTCCGGTATAGAAACATATAGTCGTGCCATGCAGGAAGACGTTCCTAGGTGGGAAACTTGCACGATCGCTAACTTCTATTTGAACAGATTTAGAATATGTACATGTCACCTCAAATGATACGTTTTCTTGTCCCTTGATGCAAGATATATTGAGTAACTCTGTCATCGGTCGGACTGTCTTTACAATGACGTCTAGACTTAATACCGTGCGACATAAAACTACTTTGCCGAATGGGAAAGAAGACAATTTTGGAAGAAAAATACAACATCATACGAAAGACAATAAGGAACGCGACGAAGACAAGGACCACGGAAAAGACAACTGCGACAATAAGAACCATGAGGATGACAGAAAGCGCTACCATAAGAATAATGACGAAGACAGTAAACACCAGGACAAAGACAAAGACTCGATAACGACTAGATATGCCCAATGACAAGGGCCACGACAATGATCATGATCAGAATAACGTTAAGGATGAAGACAGCGATCTCAAGAACCAAGCTCGAAATATTGTTTCTCCCATTTGGCCAGTAGATTTCGTGCCACACGGTACCTTCCACACTTCCATAATATATGTGCACAAAAATTATTCACTTAAAATGGAGACCTTGCAATACTAATAGCAAATGATAACATTTTTAATAAGTGTAAATTTTTTGGTAGAGTTGCGAGAAGAATGGGAGAGTTGGGTAAAATTAATCACACACGGTCAGATGTCTTCCTGAATGGACACAAGTGTATCAATTAAGCGTCTAAAGATATCACTCCTGAATTTTCAAAACATCAATCGGAGATATTAACATATCACTTCTGCACTGAAGAATATGCCTGCTTACTGAAAGCCATCACTTTGGCACTGAAAAGGCTACATGGAACAGCAGAAGGCACTCCGGTACAGAAACATCGTAATCTTGCACTGTGAAATGTCACTCCGGCACAATAAAATATCGATCTGGATCTGGACCTTGTCACTCCTTCTCTGGAAGATATTTCTCACGTTCTGTGATAAACTTAGCTCAGCCACTGTGGAAAATATGTGTCCCAAATTCAAAGATATTTCTCGCGTACTTTGAAAAATTTGCGTCAGTCACTGTGAAACACTTCACTCCGGCACTTCAAAGAAATTCAGTACGCCTCTACTAGAACTACCACACCGGCAATGAAAAATATAACTACGTCACTCCCAAACTTATAACTGTACCTGAAAACATCACTTTGACACTTCGACAAAAATAAACCTCTCTTTGGTTTTGAAAAATATCACTACAGCACTTAGAAAACACAAACTTCGAACTTCACGAATAAATACCTGATACTAAAGAAAATCAATCGGGCATCGATTAAAATAAAACAATATTAAAATGTCAAATTCAAAACATGAACCCGACACTTCGTAAATTAAAAGCACGAGATTTTTTAAAAGTATTGAAGTCGAATTGTGATATACATAACTGGTCGCTTCAAAATAGTAACGTAGAACAAGATATCTCATCCCTCACTAAAAATATTTCAACGAGACTTTGAAAAATGAATCCGGCAACATCAAATACATCAAAACGACGTTTTGGTAATTATAATAATAGTAATGCGACACGCACGGGATGCAATACTACTTTTTTTTTCGCAGAACATAACGCAGTGTCGTTAACAAAATCACTTCAATGATCACAAAACTGTCGAAAACGACAAATTATCTCTTGTTCATGCAGTTGCAGCTGCCAATCCATTTACAGTATGTCTTAGCTCATCATTTTCTTCGGTCCACGCTGAAGACATCACGGTATTCGTAGAACAGAATTCGGACCAAATCAAAATTTTTGTCTAGGTCAGCTCTTGAAGTGAATCGGTGTAGACGGCAGCAGTAGCAGGGTCCGAAATGATCTATGTTTTGATAACTTTTAAATCCGCAATTTCAAAGATAAGTAACATGGTGTAACATCAACACCGACCCCAGAAAAATAACACTCCGACACCGAAACATATCACTCCGACAATAGGATGTTTCATTCCAGCAGCGCTTAAATTATCACTGAAGCAATGAAAACTATTACTTTGGCAATGAAAAATATGATTCCTGAATAGGCTATTCAAAGATACCAATACGGCAATTTCAATATTTATATTTCGGCACTTGAAACATCTTCTCGGCGATTTTAAATACCTTATAAAATGGCAGCTATCAAAATAATCACTCAGGAAGTAACAAATTATTAACCTAGGATAATGGAAAACATTATACAAGAGAATTCTTCTCTGCGAAATCTTAATCCGGAATTTCGGAAGATTAAAAAGGAAATTTGAAATATTACGCGATTATTTCGAAATAATAAATTATTTGATACAACTATTTCGAAATTCTTTTCATTATTGGAAATATCATTTTTTTTTTTTTCGCTAAGAATTTGATTCAGTTCTTCGACATATTAATTCAATTCCCCAACATTCGATATGACGTATTAATATCTATAGAATTACACCTTCAATAGAAAGTAGAAATGTGTGTAGGTCTATAGCAATGTGTCCAGCTACAATTATTAAACAGAGAGTGTACACCTGTGAAGCACCGGCAGTTCACCCACTTCCACGCCACAGAGAGGTACACGAGCGGAGACCCAGAAGGGATGAGGAGCGAACTTTGATTTCCGGATTAAAGCTCTTTGTTTTCACCTCAAATATCTCAAAGACATGTTAAAAATATTTTCTTGATTAGCCCGTTCTTCACCCTTCAGAGCCATTCCGTCACATCCACGATATTTTTAATTCAATTTTTAAGCTCATCGTTTTCAAACAGTTATCTATACAAAAAGTATGTAAAAAAACTTATGTTTGGACTCGTGAGAAGTCTCTTAAACGAAATGCCACGTGATTTAGACGATCTCATAAGTGTAGTAATGAGTGGTATATTTTTGATGTTATACGATTTTTTTTAAATATCAAGTATTCTGAACAAACATTAGATCTGTAATTACAAACGAACAATTAAAAAACAATAAATCATAAACAAAACCAGAATATGAACAGAACTCAAAACACAAACACAAGTACACAAACACGACAAATTGCTAACAATTACACACATGCTCACTACTTTTAATAGAAATGAAACACTTCAAGAATTGGGACAATTACAATGCTCTCACTTCCAAAACATTCACCACCACTAAACACTTCTAAGAACACAAACCAAGCAACCATATAGAAAACACAAAACAGAAGGCAGGGATTGTATCTCAACGTAAATATGAATTTCTAAAGCAATAAATAAATATTTATTTTAACTCATACTTACATAACATTTAGTTAACAATAAATAAATTACAATTTGTAGTATTCTTATTATCAGAACGTATATAAGTAAATATTTAAACGTTTGATAGATATAGTGAACCCTCAAAACCCGTTGAAGTTAGCTGACTCCAGTCTATATAAGTTTTTTTCTTCCTCCTTCCTGAATTGTTCAGGTTCTTTCTTGACAACTCCCTCTTTATATTTTCTGGCCTATTTTTTTTTCTTCTTTACGTCCAGCATAAATTTTGTGAACATTCATAGTTACATCTTCTCTATTTGTCTTGACTATTTTTGTCTTTATGCATTTTGTAGAAGTGCTTGAATACGCACTGTCAACACTGAAAATCCTTTTGACCACAACAAACATGGAGCTGGAATATTCTTCTTTCCTCATCTGCACAATTTTCCAATTCCATCATCATTATTGTATTAGTGTCAAGAGCAGGAGCACCCACTGCCGTTAAGACATGTTGAACTGGAAATCTGTGGACTGAAGAAAAAATTATTAGTCCTCATTTACTCATTTAACGAAAGAAACGAAATTCAAAAGTAGCTAACTAGTAAGGGCTCAGATACTTCAATAATATAGTTCATCATTGCCCTTACACAGAAAAAAATCTCAATGAAAATAAAGTTAGGTTAAGTTAAAATGTATTTCAGTCGGGTTACTTACCTTTCATACTTTTTGTAGAATACTGATGTGCTCAACACACCCAAAGTGAAGTTCAGTACGGTACCGGAAATAGAGGAAAAATAACCAGCTACTTCCGTAGCCACAGGTTATGAGGCATATTTCAAAAAAGGATAACTGGACACCAATTAAACCAAACCTCGCTGTTACAATACATAGAAAATATAATTATTTCACTTTAAATTTCATTAACGTAAGTTTGGTATATTTAACTTAACTTTGAGATCTAGTTCCCAAACATCAGGACAATATTTTTTTACAGTTTTATAATAATATCATTGCAATCAACTACTGTACAATTAAAATAACATTGTTTAAATATGACATGTTGTTTAATCAACTTTCCCAAGACGGATGTGAAAATCACAATTGATAGCAAAAACGAAGCACTTATAAGGCGACTAGGCCAGCAGATAATAAGGTAGGGTGGCCAGTTCCTTCGCCGACTAGCTACCTATTACACTAATCACAATCCAGATGCAAATAATTTTTATTTCTGAAATAGGAACTGAAATAGTTCACTTCGGCCGGTTCAAATCGTTAATCTTGCACACTAAAATTTAATAGATTACTTCAGCAGCGGCATATCACAAAGGTTCCTATCTTATAAATTAGAAGGATAGGACAATAATCATTCCCAACACTCATGTTACTCCACTTCAATTACTGCACTCACAACGTGGCAAATGTCGCTATCACTATAACACTCTTCACTTCCACATAGGTATTTTTACAGTGACTGTAACACTTTCCTAATTCATTTGGAAATATTTTTCAATATCACTTCAGAAACTTTCACTTACAATTCAATCATAATGGTCTGTTCCCCTGTGGCAGGTCTTTCACTCCAAATGCAATATTCTCCGTTCTTCAATTTTTCACCCTCCATCCTAGTCACGATCCATGTCTGTTAGTGCTGTCTCAAAAAAGACACCTTCGTGTGCCCCGAAATTTGCCCCCATTCACAATTACTTCCAGCGGATCCTTCACTAAGCAGTTTCTTCTTAGCCAGCGAGCAAGCCTATATACTGTCTCTTTCTGATAACAGATTCGGCATTATTCTCTCTCTCTCTCTCTCTCTCTCTCTCTCTTCCTGTGTGGCAAGAAGGGGAACATAGCTGTGCTCCGAGAGCAGAGGTCTATTGTGCGCCCATGGGGTAAGATACAAGCCCATGTGACAATGTGAGAATGATTAAATCTCAAATCTCAGTACTAAAAAGATAAAATTTATGATTTCAATACATACTATCACTTGTCCAGGAGATATTGCTTAACACTATTCTTGAAATATAAATAACAAGTCTTTAGGCAATATTTTAAAGAAACTTTCTTCCAATATATTGCGTGGAGGATCTTTATATATAGAAGACATATAGCTATGTAGACGAGGAGAGCATATATTACAGTAATACAACAGTTGATGTTATGAAGTTTATTTCTTTAACGTTTTTAAATAAAATACATTTAACGATACAAATACATTATGTAACTTGGTTTAATAAGTTATAAAAAAAATTTCCAAGGTTCACGTCTTTAAAACTAAAAATATGTCTGAGGATTGTCTTTGAGCTCTGAAAAGTCTGTTAAGATAAACTGAATTCCGTGTAAAAGAAGTACTCATAAGCAGGGTGGCTGAAGCGTCTTAGATGGCGATTACAACATTTCTACATCACAGTCAGGAAATAACAAGATCCGAATTTATCAAGCAATATGCTTCAAGTTTTAACAATATCTTAACTAGAATATTACCCAAGTTTCCACTAATGCTGTCTTGTAATTGTGTTGCAAAAATTGTTATTATGATTATGATTATCATTACTGTTCATTTTCATCACATTTTATAACACGTAGCAATACAGTTAATATATTCACTCTGAGGTATTAAAATAAATTAGTTCTAGTTTTAATGAGGACTAACTTTAACCTAAATATAGTCAACTAGGAAATTATTACAAAGTAGTTTATTTTAACACATGAAACCGATTGAATTAACTATTTTCCTAAGTACTATTATTATTATTACTATTATTATTATTATTATTATTATTATTATTATTATTATTATTATTATTATTATTATTATTATTATTTCTGTTATTACTATAATCATCAATATTACTATCAACATTATTATTGCTGTGATGATGATGATGATTATTATTATTATTATTATTATTATTATTATTATTATTATTATTATTATTATAAATATCATCATCATAATTTAAGTAATCGCAGACCGTACACGGTGCAATGGAAGAGAAAACTATGTGCGAATCGACAAGTTTTATAGTGAAGTGTGTACAGAAAATGATATCGGACACTACAGTCCTTATAACAGTAATTATTCAAATCAGTAAATCCATAACCCATGCTAATAGAGTAAAACAGTACAACACATCTTTCATACATTACCATGTAAACCTCATACAATACAGGCCTAGGAGTCAATACATAAGGACAAAAGTTGGAAAGTTACAAATATGTCTTTAAAAAGTAAAGAAAATAATAACGAAGCTATTAAAACAATTCACGAGTTTGCTAAGTTATAATCCTCAATATTAAGAATATTCCGGAATAAACATAAAAAATCGGGTGACATTTTAAAGCATTATTTCTCATTAAAGTGGTAGAGTGCAGTGTTGGCAACATACATTTTATTATTTTTATTAGTGGCCTCCTCATCGCCCCTTTTAGCCATCCGATCCACCCACTTCACTGCACATCAACATTATTATTCACTTTATCATTATCATTAATTTTATTATTATAAGGTAAATATCAACAATGTTTCATACAATTTTCTGGTTTTTTAATTTCATCTTTCAATTTTAAATTTTACCCGTCACGGGGCGTTTTTCCTGTAGTGTCATTTGTTTTAAATACCCCGTTTCCTTTCCGTCTCCTTGTTCTTTCTTTTGTTCCCTAAATGTATAGGTATGTAGCTAGTCGGTGATGTACACAATAGAGGGGAGGAAGCAATCCCCACCCTATCCCATAACTCCAGGTCAAGTTGCCTCATAAGTAGTGCCTTGTTGGTTATCACTTGTGAGGTTCAGACCTGTCTTCGGACAGTTGACTAGACAACAACAAATTTTAGGCACACAACAACTATATTTCAGACGGGACTCACACCCACAAGCTCTCGGCCTAAGCCGGAGAGAGGGGCATTCCACGCATCACCCTGAGCCAAATCAGTAACTATATTCATTAACTACTGGTTCACGGTCCTTTGCCAAAGGGCAAGTCTTTCACTGCAATCGTCCTTCTTCCACATTCCTCTTAGTCTCTGCATATGGTCCACATATCTTAGTATTGTCTATCATCTGATATCTTCTTCTCTCCCGAACTTCCCTACCGTTCACCATTTCTTCAAGTGCATCCTTCAGTAGGCAGTTCCTTCTTAGCTAGAGAGCCAATAAAATCCTTTTTCTTTTCCTCATCACAGCTTCATTTGTTATTCTGTCTATTCATTTCGCACGCTACATTAATGTCCATTACCACATTTAAAATGCTTCTATGCGTTTCTCTTCACATCACCCCAAGTATTTCAAGCTGTCCAATTGTTCCACTTCCTCATTTAGAATTTGAGCATTTACCTTCTTTATTTTAGCTCCGATATACATGGTCATCCTCCTCTTTGCATTTGTTTCCATTCCATACTTGACACATTTCGACATTCTCATTTTACGTGAAAAAAAATTAAAGTCGCAGCCTTCACGGATCATTTCACCTTAAAACACTGCGGAATGATGTACACAATGCTTGTGAGGACAACGCGATCAAGTTAAAGTCACTGACTTAAGGTGGACTTGTGGTTTCGCAACGAAACCATGTTTCACCGCTATGCAGTGCGTTCCCTGTACTTAGCTATTGACAAGCAGGCTTTCTCAACCTACACGTGTGTGTTTAACCAGTATAAGATACACTCACTGTTTCAGCTGATGATAACATTACATTCATTAAAGCAAGTTGTGTTTAATTTGTTGTAGTATTCGCCGTGTTTGTTTATACTATGCCATCATGTCTTCAGCGGATGACACTGACATAAATTAAAATTTGAAAAAAAAAAAAGCGCAATAAAAATTATTAGTATAGTGGAAACTAGACTAAGACAGCCATTGTGATGCCACAAAAAAGAGCACACTTGCACAGTCTTCCAATAAATGTAAACATAATCGAGGATTTGACCAACTATAGAAATATCGTTTGGGCAAAAAAGGAATATGATTTCGGTACATTAGGAAATATTTCGGAACTTTTGTCTTTTGTCACATGGAAAGTATTATTTCCGCAGTTTGAAAATTGTTACTTCGTCATTCTGAAATATATCGATTTTGGCAATTCAAACACATAATTTCTGCAGTTTGGAAAACATAAGATTGGCATTTTGAAAAATGTAATTTACGCAATTTGGAATCAGGTCCATAAGGCAAATAGGCGTACTCAAAGCTACATATCTTCAAAATTAGAAGGCACCGAACAATAAGCACTCCCAACAATCATGTTACTCCACCTCTCTTACTGCACTGACACCATGACAGATGTCAATGAGTAACACAATAATATCAACTTGGCAAAAAAAATGGAAATTAGGAATCTACAGCAAGATTAAGAAGAAAAATATAAAAAGGAAACTTAAAACGCACAAACCACCGACCGGAAAATTAATTACTATCCTCTTTGATAAAACCAAAACGACGGACCTTAACTGCAGAAGCCCCACATCGCCACCAGTAACCAGGAAGTAAAAGATGCTCTGTTGCCTATGTTTCTTTCGTCTCTTCAAAGCTGACGCTCCACCTCCTGAAAGCCGACGCTACATCTTCTTGAAAGCCGACGCTCCATCTCTTGAAAGCCGACGCTTCATCTTCTTGAAAGCCGACGCTCCATTTCTTGAAAGTCGACGCTCCATCTTCTTCAAAGCCGACGCTCCACCTTCTTCAAAGCCGACGCTCCACCTTCTTCAAAGCCGACGCTCCATTTTCTTCAAAGCCGACGCTCCATCTTCTTGAAAATCGACGCTCCATCTTCTTCAAAGCCGACGCTCCATCTCTTGAAAGCCGAAGCTCCATCTTCTTCAAAGCCGACGCTCCATCTTCTTGAAAGTCGACGCTCCATCTTCTTCAAAGGTGACGCTCCATCTCTTGAAAGGCGACGCTCCATCTCTTGAAAATCGACGCTCCATCTTCTTCAAAGCCGACGCTCCATCTCTAGAAAAGCCGACGTTCCATATTCTTCAAAGCCGACGATCCATCATCTTCAAAGCCGACGCTCCATTTCTTGAAAGTCGACGCTCCATCTTCTTCAAAGCCGACGCTCCATTTCTTCAAAGCCGACGCTCCATCTTCTTCAAAGCCGACGCTCCATCTTCTTCAAAGCGGACGCTCCATCTCTTGAAAGTCGACGCTCCATCTATTGAAAGTCGACGCTCCATCTCTTGAATGCCAACGCTCCATCTTCTTCAAAGACGACGCTCCATTTATTCAAAGCCGACGCTCCATCTTCTTCAAAGCCGACGCTCCATTTCTTCAAAGCCGACGCTCCATCTTCTTCAAAGTCGACGCTCCATCTTCTTCAAAGCCGACGCTCCATTTCTTGAAAGTCGACGCTCCATCTCTTGAAAGTCGACGCTCCATCTCTTGAAAGTCGACGCTCCATCTCTTGAAAGTCGACGCTCCATGTCTTGAAAGTCGAAGCTCCATCTCTTGAAAGTCGACGCTCCATCTCTTGAAAGTCGACGCTCCTTTTCTTTGTAAGTCGAAGCCCCATCTCTTGAAAGTCGACGCTCCATCTCCTGAAAGTCGACCTCCCATCTCTTGAAAGTCGACGCTCCATCTCTTGAAAGCCGACGCTCCATCTTCTTCAAAGCCGACGCTCCATCTCTTCAAAGTCGACGCTCCATCTTCTTGAAAGTCGACGCTCCATCTTCTACAAAGCCGACGCTCCAACTTCTTCAAAGCCGACGCTCCATCTCTTGAAAGTCGACGCTCCATCTTCTTCAAAGCCGACGCTCCATCTTCTTCAAAGCCGACGCTCCATCTCTTGAAAGCCGACGTTCCATCTTCTTCAAAGCCGACGCTCCATCTTCTTCAAAGCCGACGCTCCATTTCTTGAAATTCGACGCTCCATCTTCTTCAAAGCCGACGCTCCATTTCTTCAAAGCCGACGCTCCATCTTCTTCAAAGCCGACGCTCCATCTCTTGAATGTAGATGCTCCAACTTCTTCAAAGCCGACGCTCCATCTTCTTCAAAGCCGACGCTCCAATTCTTCAAAACCGACGCTCCATCTTCTTCAAACCCGACGCTTCATTTCTTGAAATTCGACGCTCCATCTCTTGAAAGTCGACGCTCCATCTTCTTCAAAGCCGACGCTCCATCTTCTTCAAAGCCGACGCTCCATCTTCTTCAAAACCGACGCTCCATCATCTTCAAAGCCGACGCTCCATTTCTTGAAAGTCGACGCTCCATCTTCTTCAAAGCCGACGCTCCATTTCTTCAAAGCCGACGCTCCATCTTCTTCAAAGCCGACGCTCCATCTTCTTCAAAGCGGACGCATCATTTCTTGAAATTCGACGCTCCATCTCTTGAAAGTCGACGCTCCATCTCTTGAATGCCAACGCTCCATCTTCTTCAAAGACGACGCTCCATTTATTCAAAGCCGACGCTCCATCTTCTTCAAAGCCGACGTTCCATCTTCTTCAAAACCGACGCTCCATCTTCTTCAAAGCCGACGCTCCATCTCTTGAAAATCGACGCTCCATCTCTTGAATGTCGACGATCCATCTCTGGAAAGCCGACGCTCCAAATCTTGAAAGTCGACGCTCTAACTGTTAAAAGGCCACCCCCCCGTCACATAGGATATTAGCACTCAGTCAAAGAATCTTGACACACCGGCACGTATGAATGACACTATGTCACACAAGAATGTCGTTCTGTCACAGAGAAATCGCATTCCATACTCAAAAATGGAAAATTTTCCATGGAAATAATACTCGGGAAATCCCTAAAGTATTAATTCGGCACAGAAATTGTCGCTAACAATCTGATATACATTTTTCGCACACTTCGAATAATTTGACCTATGCACTGAATTATATCAGTGCGCCACTGATATAGATCACATCGGCCGGTTCAAATAGTTAATCTCGCATATTACATAGGTCAATTCAGCAGCAGCATATCACGAAGCTTCATTCACAGGCACTCACTTAAAAAAATGTCACATAACAATAAAAATTATCTCTCCTGTAAATTCAGTACATATACTTCGACAATGAAAAATATTCAGTCGACAATTGGAACAAAATTTTCATTAAACATAAAAATATATTAACACTGTATTTTGAAGAAATATTAAACGAACATTTACGAACAATTATTCACTGTCTTGATACATATACCCTACAACACAATAAATTAATTTAACTCTACAAAAATACAATACGACAGGCACTTCGAAATATTAATGGGCAATTATTTGAAATATTTCTTCGGGATTTCTAAACATTAATTTGGTATTAACAAATATATTTTCGACTTCGAAATTATTGATGATTTTTATCCAAAAAGAGCAATTATATTCACCGAGACATTAATTCTTCTCGTCCAAATATTAATACCATTTTGAGCACACTAAAACGCTTCCTCAGGGTATCAACTATGGGCATTAAAATATTAATTCAGCACTTCGCCATATCAATTCATCACCTCAGAATAATAATCTTGAATTTAGAGTATCGATTATATGGTGAATCGGATAACGTTATTCCGGATATTCGTAATATATTTCCACTAAATCGTAAGTAATCCATTCAGCTCGAACAAAATAATAGAACTCTAGTTAGTAAATTGATAATCAGACGGACACAGAAACATGAACCTGGTATTTTAAAATAAATACCGAAAATTTTTCTAAATATTCATGTAGCGCTTGTAACAACTTAAAACATATCATGCAAATCTATAGCCTTGCTACAACATCGAAATGAAAATTACTAAAATACAGTACAGAACACCAATATTGGACCACAAGAAAGTCAAATAGGGAATATTAAGAAAGTAGTTTGGGAACATCAGGGAATATCAGTACAGAGGTTTATGGAATATCACTTTGGCGGATGTAAATTCGGTACTGTGAAGAATAACAATTCAAGACTCAAAATGTTCATAGACACTACGCAAATATCAATTCCGTACTGTTGGAAATATATGTATTCAGTATTGTGAAAAATATCGTTTCAATATTTTGAAGTATTTTAATTCTGCACTTCGAAAATTATGTCACAACTTCGAAAATTACGCAGACTCTTTGAAAATGTGAAATCTCCACTTCGCAATATCCCAATCCCGCTTTTGCAAGGGTATCAATCCCCGCCTGGCAAAGTATCAATAAGGGATTTTGCCTATTACTAACTCGGCAATTTCAAAATTATCAACTCGATGTTTCATGAATACTAATTCAGCATTTTCAATGTGATAATTTTCATTCCATTAGCCGTCAAGTCTTGGTTTCTTTCAGTCACATTCGAAATTCCATCCTGCATTTGGTATTGTTTCACTTCCTGCAAAGTTCTTCACATTTCTCCTGGCCAGCTTCTACTCTTTCTCTTCCTACTTTCTTTCTCGTCATGCAGCCTTTATGTGTTTAGGATTCGTTGGTTATCCATTCTTGTTACATGGAACAAGCATTTCAGTGCCTTCTTTGCTAATGGGTATAATATTCAGCCCTGCTTAAAATACGGGAAATTCTCTTCTTTATTCACTTTGTAGTACTCCAAGTGGGTTCTTAGTCCTCTACTGGAGGCATTGCACGATGGAACACATGGCCTCCAAGCATGTATATCGTCTTGGGATCACGGGTGTCCCAATTATAACTCCAGGCCCTGGTTACCCTTTTTAGTCGCCTATTACGACACATATGGCATTGTGCTGTGTTGGGATTATTCTTATTCCCCTCCTCCACACGCGATTTCAAACATTCGGCACTATGAAAAATATCACTTCGGTATAATAAAACTACGAACGTGGAAATTTCAAAAACAACACAGGCACTTCGACTGAAATTTATATGCCGGCACTGAAAGATATGTTCGGAACTTAAAGATTAGTATCACACTAAAACATCACTCCGGTATTGAAACATATGGTCCGTGCCATGCAGGAAGACGTTCCTAGATGGGAAACTTGCACGATCGCTAATTTCTTTTGCAAAAGACTTTAGAATATGTACGTGTCACCTCAAATGATATGTTTTCTTGTCCCTTGATACACGAAGTATTGAGTAACTCTGCCATCGGTCGGACTGCGTTTGCAATGAAGTCTAGATTTAATACCGTGCGACATAAAATTATTTTGCCAAATGGGAAAGAAGACAATTTCGGAAGACAAATGCAGCATCAAATGAAAGACAATAAGGAACGCGACGAAGACAAGAAACACGGGAAAGACAACTACCACAATAAGGACCATGGCGAAGTCAGCAAGCGCTACCATAAGAATAATGACGAAGGCAGTAAACACCAGGAGAAAGGCAAAGACTCGATAACGACTAGATATGGAGAACGACAAGGGCCACGACGTTGATCATGATCAGAATAGCGTTAAGGATGAAGACAGCGATTCCAAGAACCAAGGTGGAAATATTTTTTCTCCCATTTGGCGAGTAGATTTCGTGTCACACGGTACCTTCCACACCTCCATAATATATGTACACAAAAATTATACACTTAAAATGCAGACCTGCACTACTAAATACAGATGATAACATTTTTCTTAAGTGCATATTTTTTTGCTAGAGTTGCGAGAAGAATGGGGGAGTTGGGTAAAATTAATCACAAATGGCCAGACGTCTTTCTGCATGGATACAAGTGTATCAATTAAGCATCTAAAGATATCACTTCTGCATTGAAGAATATGCCTGCTTATTGAAAGCCATCACTTTGGAAATGAAAAAGGCTACATGGAACAGCAGAAGGCACTCCGGTACAGTAAAATCATAATCTTGCACTGTGAATTGGCACTCCGGCACAATAAAATATCGATCTGGATCTAAAACTTGTCACTCCTTCACTGGAAGATATTTCTCACGTTCTGTGAAAAACGTAGCTCAGCCACTGTGGAAAATATGGGTCCTGCGTTCAAACATATTTCTCGTGTACTTTGAAATATTTGCGTCAGTCACGTGAAACATTTCACTCCGGCACTTCAAAGAAATTCAGTACGCCTCTACTAGCAGTATCACACCGGTAATGAAAAATATAACTACGTCACTCCCAAACTCATAACTGTACCTCAAAACATCACTCTGACACTTCAAAAAAAAAAAAAAAAACCTCTCTTTCGTTTTGAAAAATATCACTACAGCACTGATATCAGTCACACATAAAGAAACACAGAGCAGGTTATTTGAAATATACCGAAAGGAATTGAAGATTACCGAGGAAAAACATTGAAATTTGCAATACTCTTGAGGATGATATCTTCTAATTTAATACATTACTGCGAAATTTATTGCCGCTCGTAATGGAAGGGTGGAAAAAGATGACTATATAATTGGTGATAATCCTTCTTTTCTAGTTTTGATAAGAAAAACACATAAATTTATCAGTAACATACTGTATTAGATGACATCACAGTTAAGAATATTGTGACTAAATATTTTTAACTTGTATCCGTCAATTAAATGAACGCGGCACTTCGAAATATGAAATTGATAGATTGAAAATTTGAAACCGGCAATTTGAGAAAGGCCATATTGGTGCTCTGAAAAAGGTGACTTGCGAATTGTGAACAATATAACATGAAATTTTCAAATATAACCTGGAAATCTACCCAAAAGTATCAAAAATATCTATCCAGTAGTTTAAAAAATAGCAACAACTCACAACGAAAATGTTAATCGGGCACATCCAAAAATATTAATTCAGTAATCGAAATAAACGTAACCTTGCAGACTGGAAAATGTAACTCTGGCACTTTGAGAAATATAAACGTGAAATCATTAAAATGTGAATTTTGAAAAATGTAATTTTGTATTTCGACAAGCCTTCACCCGGCACTTAGAAAAACACAAACATCGAACTTCACGAATGAATACCTAATAGTAAAGAAAATGAATCGGGGACCAATTAAAATAAAACAATATTAAAATGCCAAATTCAAAACACGAACCAGGCACTTCGAAATGTAAGAGCAAGAGATGTTTTAAAAATATAGAAGTCGAACTGTGATATACATAACTGGTCATTTCAAAATACTAACGTAGAACTAGATATCTCATTCCTCTATAAAAATATTTCAACGAGACTTTGAAAAATGAATCCGGCATTATCAAATACATAAGACTTTTTTTTAAATATCAAGTATTCTGAACAAACATTAGATCTGAAATTACAAAACCACAATTAAAAACAATAAAACATAAACTAAACCAGAATATGAACAGAACTCAAAACACAAACACAAGTACACAAACACGATAAATTGCCAACGCTTACACACATGCTCACTAGCTTTAACACGTATCAAACATATCAAGAATTGGGACAATTACAATGCTCTCACTTCCAAAACATTCAGCACCACTAAACACTTCTAAAAACACAAACCAAGCAACGATACAGAAAACACAAAACGGAAGGCAGGGATTGTATCTCAACGTAATTATGAATCTCTAAAGCAATAATTGAATATTTATTATAATCGTACATAACATTTAGTTAACAAGAGATAATAAGCAATTTCTAGTATTCTTATCATTAAAACGCATATAAGTAAATGTTTAAGCGTTTGATTGATACAGAGAATCCTCAAAACCCGGTGAAGTCAGCTGATTCCAGTCCATTTATGTTTTTTCTTCCTCCTTTCAGAATTCTTCAGCTTCTTTCTTCACAACAGCCTCTTCATATTTTCTGGCCTATTATTTTCTCTTCTATACGTCCAGCATAAATTTTGTGAACATTCATAGTTTCAGCTTCTCTATTTGTCTTGAGCTTTTCACTTTATGCATTTTGTATTAGTGCTTGAATATGCACCGTCAACACTGAAAATCCTTTTGGCCACAACACACATGGAGCTGGAATGTTCTTCTTTCCTCATCTGCACCATTTTCCAATTCCACCATCATTATTGTATTTATGACAAGAGGAGGAGCACCCACTGCCGTTAAGACATGATGAACTGGAAATCTGTGGACTGAAGAAAAAATTATTAGTCCTCATTTAGTAATTTAACACAAGAAACTAAATTGAAAACTAGCTAAATAGTAAGGGCTCAGATACTTCAATATTATAGTTCATCATTGCCCTTACACAGAACAAAATCTCAATCAAAATTATGTTAGGTTACGGTAAAGTGTATTTTTCGAGGGTTACTTACCTTCCATACTTTTGGTAGATTATTGATGTGCTCAACTCACGGCAAGAGATGTTCATTACCGGAAATAAAGGAAAAATAACCAGCTACATCCGTAGCCACAGGTGTGAAGGGATATTTAAAAAAAAGATAACTTCACATAGTGCTACAGAAATTAATTGTTTTAAATTAAACCTAACGCTCCATTCTTCTCCATATCCTCATATAAAATGTTTCCAGTCGTTCCTCTTCCCATCGTCCTAATGTCCATATTCCTCCCCACATTACACACAACGTACTTCGCTAGTCTCCGCAAGTATTTGAAGCTGTCCACTTGTTCCACTGCCTCATTTCGAATTCGCACCTGTACCTTTTCTTTCTTCGTCCGATAACTAAGATCTTCTTCTGCTTCTTCTTCTTCTTCTTCTTCTTCTTCTTCTTCTTCGAGTCTATATTCATATCAAAACAATATAAATGCACTGTCAGAACACACTTCTGAGTCGCAATGTTTCAAATATCGGAGGATGCAACCTCGAACCTCATAATTTGAAGACATTCTGTCTGCAAGGCTATTGAGTGAATCACATTTACGAAATTATCCGCGCGGTATTATAGTCACATAACTGTTGATGTTGATGCGCTTTATTTCTTTAACGTTTTTCAATAAAATACATTTAACGACATAAATACATTATGCAGCTTGGTTTTATAAGTTATAGAAATCGTTTGCAAGGTTCACGAGTTTAAAACTGAAAATATGTCCGACGATTTTCTCTGACCTATGAAAAGCCTGTTAAAATAAACTTAATTCCGTGTAAAAGAAGTACTCATAAGCAGGGTGTGCTGAAGCGTCTTAGATGGCGATTACAACATTTCTACATCACTGTCAGGAAATAACAAGATCCGAATCTATCAAGCAATTTGCTCTCAAGTTTTACCCATGGTTCCAATAAAGCTGTCTTGTAATTGTGTTGCAAGAATTTTTATTATGATTATGATTATCGTTACTGTTGATTTTAATCACATTTTATAACACGTAGCAATACAGTTAAAATATTCAGTTTGAAGTTTAAAATAAACAAGTTGTAGTTTTGATGACGATTAACATTAAGCTAAAAATAGTCAACTAGGAAATTATTACAACGTAGTTTATTTTAACAAATGAAAGCGATTGTATTAAATATTTTCTAAGTGCTATTACTATTATCATCAATATTAGTATAAATATTACTGTTATTACTATTATTATTATTATTATTATTATTATTAATATCATCATAACTTAATTAATCGCAGACCGTACACGGTGCATTGCAAGAGAAAACTGTGTGTGAAGCGACTAGTTTCATATTAAAGTGTGTACAGAAAATGATATCAGACACTACAGTCCTTATAATACTAATTATATAAATCAGTACTTGCATAAGAAATGCTAACAGAGTAAAACACTACAACACACCTTTCATACATTACAATGCAAATCTCATGCAATACAGGCCTAGGAGTCAATACATAAACACTAAAGTTGGAGAGTTACAAATATGTCTTTAAAAAGTAAAGAAAATAATAACGAAGCTATTAAAAAAAATTAACGATTTTGCTACGTTATAATCCTCAAAATTTAGAATACGCTGGAGTAAACATAAAAAATCAGGTGATATTTTAAAGCATTATTTCTCATTAAAGTGGTACAGTGCAGTGTTTAGCAACGTACATTTTATTACTTTTATTAGTGGCCTCCTCATCGCCCCTTATAGCCATCCGATCCACCCACTTTACTGCACATCAACATTATGGTTAAATTATTATCATTATCATCATTTTAATTATTACAAGGTTAATGTCAACAATATATAATCCATTTTTGTAGTTTATTTTAGTTGCATCTTTTAATATCAAATTTTACGTGTCACGGGTCTTTTTTCCTCTAATGTCGTTATCTTTAAATTCCCCTGTTTTCTTCCCGACTCCTTTTCCTTTCTTCCCTTTCCTAAATATATAGGTATGTAGCTAATCGGTGATTTACACAATAGAGGGGAGGAAGGAATCCCCACCCTGTCCCATACCTCCAGGTCAAGTTGCCTCATAAGTAGTGCCTTGTTGGTATCACTTGTGAGGTTCAGACCTGTCTTCGGACAGTTGACTAAACAACAATACCTATAGATTTAGATTCATTTTCCGGGCTGAGAGGCCGTGGTCTATTGGTTGGTTTTATACCAGACGTTTCGTGTGCAGACATCTATGAATCTAGATCTATAGACTCCGGCCGTGAAAGCCTACACTACAACAACACCTATACTTGAGAAAGGACTCACACCCACAGCCCATCGGCTGAAGCCACTCTTTCATTAAAGCAAGTTGTGTTTCATTTGTTATAGTGTTGTTTCTGATTGTTTATACTATGCCATCATGTCTTCAGCGGATGTCAGTGAGATAAATGAAACTTTTAAAAAGAAAAAGGGAAGAAAATGAATTATTAGTATAATGGAAACTAGAATAAGACAGTCATTGTGATGCCAGGAAAAAGAGCATACTTTCACAGTCTTCCAATAAATATAAACAAAATCGAGGATTTGACAAACTCTAGAAATATCGTTTGGGAAAAAAAGGAGTATGATTTCGGTACATTAGGAAATATTTCGGAACATACAAAAGTGTGTTTTGCCACATGGAAGGTATTATTCCCGCACTTTGAAAAATGTTACTTCCGTCATTCTGAATTATATAGATTTCGGCACATTCAAAGACATAATTTCTGCAATTTGCAAAATATAATATTGGCACTTTGGAAAATATAATCTATGCACTTTACAAGATATAATTTAAGAACTTTGGAATACAGAATATAATTTCGACGCTTCAAACAACATAATTTCGGCACTTTGAAAGATGTCAATGAGTAACACAATATTATCAACTAGGCAAAAGATGGAGTTATGAACCTACAGCACTTTAAAAATATAGCAAGATTAAGATGAAATATATAAAAAGGAAACTTAGAACGCACAAACATCCGACCGGAAAAGATATTACTATCCTCTTTTACAAAACGAGAACGACGGACTTAACTGCAGAAGCCCCACAACGTCACCAGTAACGATGAAGTATAACATGCTCTGTTGCCCATGATTTCTTTACCGGGGATTAAAATGTTTGATCATAATATCATAATAACCAGGGAGCAGCGGAATTATGTCGGCACATTTAAATGTCAAGATTCTGCGTCCGTGCTCTTCGGCGGGCTGGAGACAATGCGTGGGCGCAGGATATACCCTATTTGTGTGGGTCAATTACCGTTTGTAGAAATTAGGAAAGCAAAAGTTGCACAACTGAAATTATAGCACGATCGAGAAAGGGGTTCGCTACTGCATTCATCCGTGAATCAATCGTTGGCGGTAGCACCAAATTCGGGGTCTGGGACAAAAGGACATTCTTTAAAAAATTCTAACTCTAAATTCTAGCACAGAAAGTCACAAGGGCACATTCAATATTTCCACTTGAGCATTAAAAAAAATTAGTCTCTTCAAAGCTGTTGCTCTCTTCAAAGATGGTGTTCCGACTCTTGAAAGATGCCACGAGTCTGTTGAAAGTTGGCGCTCCATCTCTTTGAAGATTGCACTTCGTCTGTTCAAAGATGGCGTTCTATCTCTTCAATGATGGCGCTCTGACTCTTGGAAGAGGGCACCATAGACTTAGTAAATAAACACGGAGGGCACACCATCCGTTGAAAAATGGCGATCCGTGTCTTCAAAGATGGCGCATCGGAACTTGAAAGATAACGCTCTGTCCCTGAAAGTCACCACGTCGCATATAAATGACACTATGTCACCCAAAAATGTCGTTCCTTTTCAGAGAAATGGCACACCGTCACTGAAGAAATTGAAAATTGTCCCTGAAAATATTGCTCAGGCAATTCCTAAAGTTTTAATTCGGCACTGTAGCTGTCGCTAATAGTCCGATGTCGCCTATATCTTTCGCACACTTAGATAAATTCACTTATGCATAGAAACATATCAGTCCGGCACTGAAATAGGTCCCTTCGGCCGGTTCAAATCGTTATTCCTGCACACTAAAATTTAATAGATTACTTTAGCAGCGGCATATCACAAAGTTTCCTATCTTATAAATTAGAAGGATAGGACAATAATCATTCCCAACACTCATGTTACTCCACTTCAATTACTGCACTCACACCGTGACACATTTCGCTATCACTATAAGACTCCTCACTGCCAAATACGCCTTTTTGCAGTGACTGTAACACTTTCCTAATTCACTTGGAAATATTGTTCAATATCACTTCAAAAACCTTTCACTTACACTTCAATCATAATGGCCTGTCCCCCTGTGGCAGGTCTTTCACTCCAAATGCAATATTCTCCGTTCTTCAATTTTTCACCCTCCATCCTAGTCACGATCCATGTCTCTTAGTGCTGTCTCAAAAAAGACACCTTCGTGTGCCCCGAAATTTGCCCCCATTCACAATTACTTCCAGCGGATCCTTCACTAAGCAGTTTCTTCTTAGCCAGCGAGCAAGCCTATATACTGTTCTCTTTCTGATATCAGATTCGGCATTATTCTTTTTTTTTCTCTCTCTCCCTATGTGGCAAGGAGGGGACTGTCAGACATCAAACCAATTTAAGAATAGACTAACGAATTATTTTTCTAACAATTCTTGTTAACAATAGTAGCTGTTTCAGGTTTCTCAATGTTTAATGGTTATATATATCACAGATAAATATCTAAATTATCCCATTATTATAGTTATTATTATTATTACTATTATTGTAATTGTTATTATTATTATTATTATTATTATTATTATTATTATCATTATAACTATTTCTTACCAATGTTTATTATTGTCACACTAACATTACTTAACCCACATTCATTATTCACTTTCATGTTGTTTTATGGTCTAGATATTAATGTAGTAACTATGTAAGCAATATTGTATTCAATTAAAATTAGAGTCTGGCTGGGCAAAAGAGAAGGCCTTAGCTCTGCCAGATTAAATAAATAAATTATTATTATTATTATTATTATTATTATTATTATTGTTATTATAATTATTATTATTATTTATTAGTAATTAGTTAGCTTCATACGGATTCTTGAAGTACTAACCTAACTAGTCTTATAATTAACTGCTACTAATTAGCTATCTTCATCTATATTGTTGTAGATTTCCTCTAACTAGTCTTATAATTAACTGCTACTAATTAGCTATCTTCATCTATTATGTTGTAGATTTCCTCTAACTAGTCTTATAATTAACTGCTACTAATTAGCTATCTTCATCTATATTGTTGTAGATTTCCTCTAACTAGTCTTATAATTAACTGCTACTAATTAGCTATCTTCATCTATTATGTTGTAGATTTCCTCTAACTAGTCTTATAATTAACTGCTAATTAGCTATCTTCATCTATATTGTTGTAGATTTCCTGTAACTAGTCTTATAATTAACTGCTACTAATT
>NC_091118.1:4697910-4772910 GCF_040183065.1 Periplaneta americana
CCTGTAGCAGTACTGATAAAATCATTAATGTTTCATTCAACAGACTGCTAACTATGGAAATGCAAAATGTAATAAACTAGTAACCCATTTCTTTACCCAACACACTGATGGTTTTTTTTTCTACCTGAAACATTTTAATATCTAAAACGTTTTAAAGTTTAAAATGACTTTTCAGTGACCTCATACAGGCTACTCAATTAACAGGATGTGCACAATCGCTTCCCACGACGATGTGTACGCAACGGCAGGCCTTGAACTGAACCTGACTTAAAGTAGGGCATCCATAAATTAAGGAGCACAATGTCATCATTATATATTATATGCGTAACAGATTCAGAAAATGCGTTTCCAATATCATATGTTTTTCTGTGTATAAGACATAAGATTTAAACATTTGTATAAAACAATGAAGAAATAATGTAATGTAATATCTTTGTTGTTATTAAGCTCTATACAGGCAATAGACAGTGTCAAATATACAAAGTTACGTACAACGTAACAATCTACTACATTACATATTGTTAATCTTCATAACTTAATCAGTTGGCAGTGTTTAGAAATTAGTGGCGTTTGGCAATTGAAAAACAGGAGAATATAATATTTTGTGGTTGCTAAGTGAAAGCTTTACGTTAATTTCCTCCTCCTTTCGCTCTCCTTAGGTCATTAATTTATTTCTCTCCGATTCCTATGTACTTATTTTCTTCCTTCCGTTTTTCTTATCACTTTATTTTCTTTTCGTTTTTCTTATATCTTTATTTTTCTACTTTCGTTTTTCTCCTATTTTTATTTTATTTCTTTCGTTTTTCCTCTATCTTTATTTTCTTCATTTTGTTTTTCTTATATCCTTATTTTCTTCCCTTCGTTATTCTTATGTTCTTATTTTCCTTCTTTCGTTTTTCTTCTATTTTCATTTTCTTTCTTTCCTTTTTCTTATATCCTTATTTTCTTCCTTCCGTTTTTCTTATGTCCTTATTTTCTTCCCTTCGACATTCTCATGTCCTTATTTTCCTTCTTTCGTTTTTCTTCTATCTTTATTTTCCTTCTTTCGTTTTTCTTACATCCTTATTTTCTTCCTTTCGTTTTTCTTACATTCTTATTTTCTTTCCGTTTTTCTTATATCCTTATTTTCCCTCTTTCGTTTTTCTCCTATTTTTATTTTCTCTCGTTTTTCTTATATCCTTATTTTCTTTCGTTTTTCTTTTATTATTTTCCTTCTTTCGTTTTTCTCCTATCCTTATTTTCTTTCTTTCGTTTTTCTTACCGGTATATCCTTATTTTTTCCTTTCGTTTTTCTTATATCCTTATTTTCTTCCTTCCGTTTTTCTTATGTTCTTATTTTCTTTCTTCCGTTTTTCTTATGTCTGTATTTTCTTCTTTTCGTTTTTTTTATATTCTTATTTTCCTTCTTTCGTTTTTCTCCTATCTTTATTTTCTTCCTTTCGTTTTTCTTATATCCTTATTTTCTTCCCTTCGTTATTCTTATATCCTTATTTTCCTTCTTTCGTTTTTCTTCTATTTTACTTTCTTTCCTTTTTCTTACATCCTTATTTTCTTCCTTCCGTTTTTCTTATGTCCTTATTTTCTTCCCTTCTTTATTCTTATGTCCTTATTTTCTTTCCGTTATTCTTATGTCCTTATTTCCCTTCTTTCATTTTTCTCCTATCTTTATTTCCCTTCTTTCATTTTTCTCCTATCTTTATTTTCTTTCTTTCGTTTTTCTTACCGGTATATCCTTATTTTCTTCCTTTCGTCTTTCTTATTTCCTTACTTTATTTTTTTGGTTTCCTTATATCATTTTTGCTCCTTATGTTTTCTCATGTTTTCCTTTTTTCATTTTTTCGTTACATCCTTACATTCTTACTTTCGGTTCTTTAATTTCCTGTTGTCTTTCTTCCTGTCGCTTCTCAGACATTCTCACTGTCTCTCTGTCTTATACTGTATCACACCCCTACCTGTCCTGTCTAGGGTGACCAGATTCACAGCGATAAAAAAAAGAACACAGAGGTTAAAAGTATGTTAATATCTATTTTATTACAAAATAATATGATAAAACTTAATAATAATGATTTAACAATTAGCTACATGTGTATGGAATTCTTACTTAACAAATTAATTGCTGATTAATATTTATTACACGTAATGAAACTAACATATGTCCATTCTTATTATTATCATTAATTTCTCTAAATACTTACTTACAAATGGCTTTTAAGGAACCCGAAGGTTCATTGCCGCCCTCACATAAGCCCGCCATCGGTCCCTATCCTGTGCAAGATTAATCCAGTCTCTATCATCATATCCCACCTCCCTCAAATACATTTTAATATTATCCTCCCATCTACGTCTCGGCCTCCCTAAAGGTCTTTTTCCCTCCGGTCCCCCAACTAACACTCTATATGCATTTCTGGATTCGCCCATACGTGCTACATGCCCTGCCCATCTCAAACGTCTGGATTTTAAGTTCCTAATTATGTCAGGTGAAGAATACAATGCGGGCAGTTCTGTGCTGTGTAACTTTCTCCATTCTCCTGTAACTTCATCCCTCTTAGCACCAAATATTTTCCTAAGCACCTTATTCTCAAACACCCTTAACCTATGTTCCTCTCTCAGAGTGAGAGTCCAAGTTTCACAACCATACACAGAAGAACCGGTAATATAATTGTTTTATAAATTCTAACTTTCAGATTTTTGGACAGCAGACTGGATGATAAGAGCTTCTCAACCTAATAATAACACGCATTTCCCATATTATTTTCTCCCGAGTGTCATTTATATTTGTTACTGTTGCTCTAAGATATTTGAATTTTTCTACCCCTTCGAAGGATAAATCTCCAATTTTTATATTTCCATTTCGTACAATATTCTGGTCACGAGACATAATCATATACTTTGTCTTTTCGGGATTTACTTCCAAACCGATCGCTTTACTTTCTCTAAATAGATTTACAAAACCTCTAATGGCAATTACATTAATATTCTTATTATAGAAATATATTTTAGATTTATATATATTTTTTCTCCCTGTAACATAGTTCTAGTAAGCTAATATTAAATTAATTTTCATCATTATACTAGCTATCTCAAATCTCAAATTAATTGTAATTGATTGAATTAAATTAGCTCATAAATTAAGTTACTACTTTACCTTATAGGTTTATCTAAATTTAAATAAATATGTAGTGTACTAGTCGTTAAAACTTAACTGAAGAATAATGCTGGAGAACCTTTTAAGTGTAGTGTAAATATTCGTAATTTAAATATGTATTGTATTGATTAAGGCTGGTTGAGTGGAAGAGAAGGCCTTATGGCCTTAAGTCTGCCAGCGAAAATAAAACATTATTATTGTTATTATTATTATTATTATTATTATTATTATTATTATTATTATTATTATTATTATTATTATTATTATTATTATTATTATTATTATTATTATTATGGAAGTCAGATTTCTTGGAGCAACAGTAACAAATATAAATGATACTCGGGAGGAAATTAAACACAGAATAAATATGGGAAATGCCTGTTATTATTCGGTTGAGAAGCTTTTGTCATCCAGTCTGCTGTCAAACAATCTGAAAGTTAGGATTTATAAAACAATTATATTACCGGTTGTTCTGTATGGTTGTGAAACTTGGACTCTCACTTTGAGAGAGGAACATAGGTTAAGGGTGTTTGAAAATAAGGTGCTTAGAAAAATATTTGGGGCTAAGAGGGATGGAGTTACAGGAGAATGGAGAAAGTTACACAACACAGAACTGCACGCATTGCATTCTTCACCTGACATAATTAGGAACATTAAATCCAGACGTTTGAGATGGGCAGGGCATGTAGCACGTATGGGCGAATCCAAAATGCATATAGAGTGTTAGTTGGGAGGCCGGAGGGAAAAAGACCTTTGGGAAGGCCGAGACGTAGATGGGAGGATAATATTAAAATGGATTTGAGGGAGGTGGGATATGATGGTAGAGACTGGATTAATCTTGCTCAGGATAGGGACCGATGGCGGGCTTATGTGAGGGCGGCAATGAACCTCCGGGTTCCTTAAAAGCCAGTAAGTAAGTAAGTATGGAAGTCAGATTGTTGGCAAAGAGTATATTTCGTCGATGCTGCTGCTATCTATAGTCAAATTACTTGAAAAGGCGTCAAATCAGATAATTTCAAATTATGAGGCATACAAGTTACGAAAAGAAGAATATTTCTTGATTTAAAAAAAAAAAACCCGCCCGAACTTCGGACAAAGGCCTAAAAAGGAGGACGTGTGGTTCTGAAGGTACACGTGTTCATTTCTGCCTTGCAGAGCACCCGGAGGTCCCCCAGCGGACGGGCAAGCTGTGCGACCTGCGCCACTTCGACGCCTCCTTCTTCGGGGTGACGTCCAAGCAGGGCCAGGCCATGGACCCCATGTGCCGCAACCTGCTGGAGCGCGCCTACGAGGCCGTGGCGGACGCTGGCGTCAACCCCCGGCAGCTGCGCGGCAGGAACGTGGGCGTGTTCGTGGCCGCCGCCATCTCGGAGTCGGAGAAGACCTGGTTCTACGACAAGCTGCAGGCCAACGGCATGGGCCTCACCGGCTGCAGCCGCGCCATGTTCGCCAACCGCATCTCCTACTGGCTGGGCACCCACGGTCAGTCGCCACTACGGGTTGAATGTGCTTAAATTACGAAGCGTCCACCATAACACGTGGTGAATCCTATCAAAATGTTCATTTTTCTAAGTAGGGCTAGCCTATTAATCATACAGGGACATCACTTTATTTTTACCGACATTTTTAACATTAACCGGGCTATACTCGAAAACACTGTTGCCCCCTTCCATTACAGGAGTTTGGTGTTACTAGTGCAATACGTAAACAAATCATTTTACTAGCTATAGGAGGAGAGAAAAGTAGTGTATCCATTTATGTTACAGGGAAATACAGTATTACGATTTTCAGTTTGATCATTACTTTTACAGTATTTTATCAAAAAACAGTAGAATAGTATTTTTTTTTCACAAACTCAACTCTTCAGGCGGCTATATTCATTATGTAATGTCTACTTTATTCAGCATATTACTAACCTAATTTATTCCTGAGAATTTTGTGACCACTTCCGTAAGAAACCCCAATTTCTACAGCTAACTTCTTGACCGACTTATTAGGATCTCGCTACATCCTTTCTCTAGCATCTTCTACAGCATCTTCTGTCACAGTTAATAAAACCATTTGTTGAAATACTTTGGATTACGATAGGTATAAATCTATGATTTGCCCCACAAATTTCAGAACATTGACCTTTGTTGGCCATCTTACACTTTTCTTCCTTTCTGTACACTCTGTTGCTCTAAATGTATCTACCAGATTAGTGACATTTCTACGAAAATACTCCGTAATAATATAATCAGGAAATTGTGAAAAAAAACTGTTATTCACATTCGGTTATATTGCAATTCCAGTTTCCATCATCGTCCTTCATACCTACAAACAGTAAAACAAAACTCTTGTTTAAATAATGCTGTTAAGTACCGTACCATATTATAGGGTACCGTACTTTCGGTAACTCTAATCTTCACTTGTGCTCAGTCCACACAGATAAATTCAGTTATGCTACACACGATACCTGTGTAAAAATAAACTTCAGTAATATAAGCACTTTCTTCTATAGAAAATGCAACATATTTCTGAAACACACTGTACTCACTGCTAGCAACAGCAGCCTTAAGTTTGTGTGACTGACGTTAGCAAGGACATTAGTGAAAGGGGTGGGGGTCAAGTACATTCAGAAACGCAGGTACAATAAAAATTGAAGTAAAAATAAAATGATGTCCCTGTATAAGCTCAGGTTCTAGCAAAGCTCCGATCTAATTTTATAAACTTATAATTTTTTTCCAAAAAAAAAAAAAAAAAAGCCGCCCTAAATAAGGGTTCTATAGATAGGCCTACTAATCAATTCACAATGGACAATGATTAAAATTGTAATATGCGTTACAAGAGCGGTATGTTGATGTTTTCATGTTCGAGGAAAAGATTGAAAAAGCGAAACGTAGTTGAGCTTTTTTAATTTCCGAGAACATGAAAACAAACATACCGCTCGTGTATCGTACATTATTTTGTGCGAAGATCGTTTATTACATACCTGAAAGAGGAATTTCTAATTAGTTGCAATGAAATCTCCGTCTTGGTTTCTGTTCAATGACGGCAACTTTTAAAAACAAAAATATCTATCTTCAAATTGTTGCTATAAAATGTTTGTTGTGTTTACTATATTCCAGCAGGCCGTGATATACGTCTGTCTTTTTTTTCCCCCAGTCTATAAATGCGAACTTAAAATAAACGGTAAGGTTATGTAATGATTTATTTTTCATTTTAATATTTTAACAATATTATTTATATAACATATTGCAGTAATAACATCGGCATCTGGAATCTTGTTGATTTTTTCACGGCTTCCTTAATGTTACTTGCATAACAAATGCAGTAACTTTTGTGGAGTAGTAGAATTTACTTAATTTTTGCAAATATTTAAAAGCAATAATTAACATTGCAAATTAGGTGAAATTGCAGTGGTAAGTTTCCAATTTATAATTATTACTATGTTAAACGTCTCTAAAAATAATATGTTAAAAGCCTAAAGCAGTAAAATGAATGTCGCGCTTAAGCGGTAAGAAAAGGGAAATTGTTATGTGTGTTAGGTTGGGAATACTGAATGTGGAATTTCACACTTACTGGTTTTGTATTGGTTTTGTGCGGGAAGCAAGCAAATACGCACGATCTCGCACAAACAATTATGTGACAATTTGAAAGAAAAAAAATAGTAAGATAAATGATAAGAAAACATAGGAAATCATTTACAATAAAAGTTACTTGGGTAAAAATGATTACTAATTATAGCTAAGGATGATTTTAACACATGAGATCCTATGGCATCAATTGTTGCATCAGAAATTTTAAATTGTTTAAGTTGATTTAAAGTTTTTCGTGGGATCGTGCCACGGGCACCGAACATGAGCCCAAAAACTGTCCAATGTGTAATGTGGTATTGTGCTCCGAGATGCTGACAACAAGGCTCATGTATGACATCCTGTCTCCCGAATATATAGGCCTATACCCTCCATTGTTCTAGCTTTTTTTTTTTAATTCATTTATTTAACAGCATGTCCCATTACATACATGCTTGAATCTTTCTTAAAAACAATATTATTTAGAATGAATACAATGAGCTATATAATACAATATTTTTAAACAAGAAGGCACGTAAGTTCATTAATTATGCTAAAACATTATTCCTTATGGATTACTAAAATTTGTACTTCAATCAAACATTATCAGTTAAGATTAATTCAATGTGTTACACAATCATATATGCAGAACACGAAAACACGTAAGTGCATAACTAGTCTATAACATTATTCCTTATGGATTATTATTTTAGCTTCATTTTATGTACGAGTATATACAGAGTGTCCCATTTATCTTGTGCATCTATTATAACTTTTTTATTTAGATAGGTATTGGAATTTTTGTTTTTGAGAGTTATGTTAGAACGAGGGGCTAACATGAGTGTAGAGATTTGGTGCATGTAACTACATTATGGTATAAGATACACGTGACGTCATCAATTTTTCAAATAGCACTACATACTTTAATCATTGATTACACACATTAAGACGAGTTCAAAAATGTATCACAATGTCACCTTCCCAATCAATAACAACAACAAAATGCAAAATAAATGCCATCAGAATGTCCCGTTTGTTGTGGTGCCTCATTCATCTTCTGCATTAACTTACACAAAACGAAAGACGAATGACGTCCGTACTCGTCGTTCGTGTGTTGTGTGTTGCTGTCTTAATATGTAAACAAATCACAACTGTCGACGCCACAATCCACGTACAGTGGCCTGCACGTTCTCCAGACCTGTCGCCACTCGACTTCTTCCTGTGGGGAACTGTAAAGGACAGTGTGTACCAGAACATTCTGACAACATCAGACGACATGCAGCAACGCATTCGACAGGCTTGTGTGTCCATCCAGCCAGCAACATGCCGGGCAGTCATACGGTCTTTCGGGGAACGCCTTCGAATGTGCATTAATATGAATGGTCACCATTTGGAACATCTTCTGTGATTCTAAAAGCATAACATTATCACGTTGAAAGTACGTTTTTGTTTCCTTTTGTTGTTATTGATTAGGAAGGTGACATTGTGATACATTTCTGAACTCGTCTTAATGTGTGTAATCAATGTAACACGATTAAAGTATGTAGTGCTATTTGAAAAATTGATGACGTCACGTATATCTTGTCCCATAATGTAGTTACATGCACCAAATCTCCACACTCATATTAGCCCCTCGTTCTAACATAACGCTCAAAAACAAAAATTCCAATACCTATAAAAAAAATAGTTATAATAGGTGCACAAGATAAATGGGAAACCCTGTCTATATTTTTTTATTGTTGTCACCTCAATAGCAGGGGTGAATCCTGTCACCCAATATTTTATCATTTAAAATCGAATGCATATAACTAAATGTGGCGAAACGATCACTAATTAAAGTCTTAAAAAAGTATTTAAAGAATATTTCAATATTTATGACAAAATATAATTATAACAAGATAATAAATGACGCATTGTTGATCTTGAAATTTCTCTGTCTTGTTTAACTTATTCAATATCGTAGTCTTAAATATTAAACAATATATATTTCCCACGTGGCAAAATTTGTTGCACCACCTTTCGAAATATCTGCCCGTAGAAGGCAGAATTTTCAGTATCAGGCAATATAAAAAATAATATCACCCTCTTCCACTTTCTTCCGGAGAAAGTTCATCTCATAACTGTTCCCTCTTATTTTTGTATCCACTCTGTCATTGAAATATCTTGCTCTTTTCTCAGTGGGGTATTTTACACTAGCGAAAATATCTTCTGATAGCTAATTTTTTCATGAAAGGGATCCCATATTCTTCCGAAGGCTTTCCAGTGCTTATTATTGTCTTGATTTTACAGATTTCACCGCATTACAGGGATATATTGGGTTGTAATTGCACTTTCCTGTTGGTTCTTGCTTCTTTTGTTTGTATTCGAATTGTTGAATTTAACCTACAACGTAACGAATATTAGGTATAAATAAACATTTCTTAGTAACAGAATTAATACCTAATATAATTTACCAGCTTCTTTATTATATTTCTGTATAATCGGAGTAATCTTGTGCGAAATGGAGACACTCTCTCAATAAAATATGATTCTGTTATTGGGATGTATCCTAGATTATCCAGTACTTCTTTCTTTTCTGTCATCTTAATTTTGTTTTATAAAATCTGTCAAAATGATCATTGTTGGACAGAAACAAAATGGGGATAGCGGGAATTATAAGACGAGTTACAAAATTTGTTCATTGTTCTGGTACATTGGAGTCCTCATTTCATATCCTTTCATCCATATGAACAGTTTGACCAGAATGCGTTGTGCTTTTCAGGTCCCAGTTACTTGATGGACACGGGCTGCTCCTCAGGATTGAGCGCTCTGGAGCATGCGTACAGAGCACTACAAGATGGCACCTGCGACTCCGCCATTGTGGGAGCGGCCAACCTATGCCTACACCCCTACGTGTCCTTGCAGTTCTCTCGCTTGGGCGTGCTCAGTCCTGAAGGAAAGTGCAGATGCTTCGACAATGACGGTAACGCCATTGCATTGGTTCTTCATCTTAAAACAAATGCAATACGCAATTATTTACAAACACTTATTTTATTCTATCTCTCTAATGTTGGTAAAACTGTCTTTCAAATCGACTATTTATATACACCGTGTCCCAAAGATCATGGTGGGATTTCAGGGGATTATGTTTTTTGGAGAAAGAGAGATAGAAATGTAATATTTATTTATTTATTTACTTACTTATTTACTTATTTATCTATTTATTTATTTATTTATTTATTTATTTAACCTGGTAGAGATAAGGCCATCAGGTCTTCTCTTCCCCTCTACCAAGGGATTAGAACTACAATATTAAGAATACAATTACAATTATAATTACAATTAATATTTACAAATACAATAAAAATCAAATTACTAAAAGATTAACTGATTAATAAAAGCTAGACAGTTTATTATAAAAGTTAAGAAGAGAGAAGCATTTCTTTTATTGATTAAGTAACAATTAAATCTACTCTACGCAGTACGAAAATGCTTAATAAGCTTGCTTTTGAACGCTACTAAATTCCGACAGTCTCTGATGTCACTGGGTAGGGTATTCCACAAGCGCGAGAGCGAGATTGTGTATGATGATGAATACGATGATGTCTTATGTGTTGGTATGGCTAGTATGCGGCTATTTTGCGTGCGTGTGAAGAGATTATGATATGATGACAGGTAACTGAAACGGGAGGCAAGGTAGGTAGGTGTAGAGGTGTGAAGGACTTGGAAAAGGAGAACAAGAGAATTTCTACGTTCGTTAAGCCGTGGCCAGTTTAGAGTTTGGTGCTAGATGAAAAGAAAACTCTCAAAGTTTTCCGTCTGATAAGTTTGAGGCACTGAAGGAAATAAAGACGGTAACAATGGAATAAATGCAATCATTTTTATTGTTACAATTAATTATACCTAAAAGATGGATGTCTAAAGAAATTTGTGGCTGATAAAATTTGAATCTGTGACCCATTAAGCATATCCACAGCAAACTCAAACCTTCTGTGATAATCATCTGTATGGAATGTACGAGTATGTAACAATTGTAGTTTATAAGGAGTCAGATGAAGACGTTTCTTTGAAGCTGTATGAACTGTTATTTTCGGAAGTCCTAATTGTCAGGCACATTTACGGACTGATTTCTTTGGACTCTGAACAAGTGCCTTCGGATGGCTTCTATCGTTTCATCATTTGTTGACAGACGGTAAATTTCACAAAATATAATCTTGGCCTGCGAATAATACTCCGATATGTGGCAACCTGATGCTGACAGCTTGTGTGTTGTGCAGCGAACGGCTTCGCCCGCAGCGAGGCCGTGGTGGTGATGTACCTGCAGTGGGCATCGGAGGCACATCGGGTCTACGCCACCATCGAACACATGCGCTGCAGCTTCGAGGGCTTCCGCAACGAGTTCGCCAGAGAGCCCAGCCTGCCCATGCAGGAGCAGCTGCTCAGGGAGTTCTACGCGGAGAGCGGCCACGACCCGCGGACCGTGGAGTACCTGGAGGCCAGCGCCCACGGCATCAGGGTCAGTGAGTCTGCCAGTTACAATGAGTCAGTGCGTCCAGTCAGTTGCGGAATGAATGGATCGCTAAAAAAAGTACACTCTTTTACTTGCAGAAACTTCTGTGATTATATTCCGGATTTACTTAATACCCTAAGGGTGAAACCTAATTCCCATTTCAGTTTGTTCTTTTTTTTTACAAGATTACAAGATTTTTATTGCAAGCAAAAATTACATACAATAACAAAGATTTCACAATACTATTAGGTTCGTTCCAACAAGCGGTTCATGGATCAGTTCATGTACGGTTCCTGTACTATCTTATGCGCATGCGCTAGTTGAGCATCTGCTATGGGATTGAAACTGGACTGGACACTGTTGGAACGCTTTTGCGGATCGTTATGTACTAAATCCAGAGATGCTGTAACTGTGATCATCTTTGCTAAGAACGGGATGCTTAATTTTTATCGTTTCGCAGCTAATTCTAATTGCAGAAAATAGAATTTCGATCATTTTCTATAAAAATATGACAAAAAATATGGAAGGCAAGAATTCCGATAATTCTAAAAATAGTTCATTTTTTAATTATTAATGTATGTAAGTTATTTATTATATTTTTAATCAAAGCTGCATGTTGAAATTGTAATTAACTGTTTCAATACCCAAATAATTTCCATTCCCTTTCTTTTTGGCGAAACTTTAAATTAAATCTCTAGTTTTATTGTTTGTCTGCACTGTCACTTTTCATCTTTAACCTCATTGATGTGAACAGTCGATCAGTCTTTCTTCAGTATCCAGGAGACGTTGGTGAGCTTATGCGCATGCGCATCTTGCATACTCTTCCGTACATGCCTCAATCCGCTGACTATTTCTGACCGTTCCGAACCCGTGTCAAAAGCTTGTTGGAACGCCCGACTGCAGTACATGTTTCCGATTCAGGACTGGTTCGGATTGTGTTGGAACGCTTTTTCTGTACTGCGCATGCTCACGATGGTTACGGACTGCTGTTGGAACGAACCTATTGTATAGTCCTACCATCGGATCTGTGCCCCCGTAAGATATGCGAACTGAACCTTAATTCCTTTTCAGCCTCGGCAATTCATTTCTCCCCCTGTATTCCTATTTCTCTCTTTTCTACCCCTCTCTATTTCTGTCCCCCACTACTCACAATTTTGAGCCTTCTTGCGGGACAGTTTATTTGCACTTGCAGTCCAGTGTTGTCAACTCAACATGAATACTGTAGCACGGAGTGGCGAAAGAAATATTATTAAGCAAGTAATAGCATTTTGCATAAGTCAATCAGCGTCATTAGACCTACTTAAATTAAATTATGAATAAGTAATAATTAACCTTGCAGTATTATAAGCAATATTCAAGAGATATGACACTGTTTGACGGAAGTTTGGCAACATCCCTATTCAGCAAGGTTCGTGGCCTGGTGTTTGACGTAGTGGGAGAGAAACGGGTGGAATGGTGTGAGTAGAGGCGTTAACTTTTCCAAGAACAACGACAGCGCTGAAGGGGCATACAGTAGATACGATGGTCCGACAATAATACTTGTATGAATATTCTTTTCGATTGCTGGTAAAATTCATGTTCTGGGAATAATTAGTTAATTAAGTAGTAAAATAGCGCTGCAATCGAAAAGTATTGGGAATAAATTTGAATAAGGAACAAAACAAGTTTCCTTCCCAGGCAGGATTCGAACCACGAAAGTCTTAGTTGCCAGTCTATCGTGCTCTGGAGTGAACAAGGCTCTGAAATCAGCTACGAGGGTCGGTCCGGTTTTTTTGCCACTACTGTACATATTTATTTTACATTTAAACTTGAAATGTTTTGGCTGAAGTCCAGTAATATTTGTCTGAGGCTGCAATCACCCAGCAGATGTCACAGAATCTCGTGTTTTCAGTCATGGGACGCGACGGAACTCGAAGCCGTGTCCCGTGTGTTCTGCCAAGACAGAGACACGCCACTGCGCATCGGATGCGTCAAGTCCAACATGGGCCACACGGAGCCGGTGTCGGGATTGTGCGGCCTTGCAAAGGTGCTGATTGCCATGGAGACGGGCTGCATCCCGCCTAACCTGCATTACAACAACCCCAACGAGGCTGTGGATGCGCTAAAACAAGGACAGCTCGAGGTACGTCCATAGTCTAGTACATACAGTCACGAAGCTTGAGTTGTTGAGAGTACTAGGAACAATAGACTGTGCAGGTACTATTTCGCATTGCCTGTAATGAGGCGATAGTAGCGATCCTAGTGGTTAGCAACTATCTATGGATGCATATTTACTACGTATTGAGCTTCGTGACTGTATATACTAGACTGGTACATCCATCTGCTGCATTATACAGGGTGATTCACGAGGAGTTACCGCCACTTAGGAGATTATTTCTGAACACTTTGTGAGCAAAAACTGTCAAATAAACATAGGTTCTATTTTCAATATTTTCAGAGTTACACTAATTTGAAGTTGTTAAAAATACCTCTTTTCTTCAGTTTTAAGGGTAAAAGAATATAACAAATAGAGAATGAACTATTCAAAATAAGAGCATACTTTCTTTAATTGGTTAGTATTCTGAAGCTAAAAATGTGTTGTGAATTCTTTAGTTGCTTCGTACAAAATTTTTTTCGATTTTTAAGTACAAAATTATATTTTTCTTAGGCGTTTATCTGTAGTAATGTCACAAGAGGTCTCAGATTAGCCGATAAATCCACGAACGAAGTGAGTGGATTTATTTGGGAAATCTCAGACCTCAAGTGACATTTATTGCGACTATTTCGTGAATAAAATAAAAATGAAAATAATATATCCCTAAAATTCGCTCACAAAATGTTAATTCATAATTGTATATTTACGAATACTTAACCTATTCAGACATTGTGAATTCGAAATAGATGAATAACGATTACTACAATAAATAAATTCAATGTTATTCAGTAATGCCAATTGAGAAAATCGAAATACAGGTTTAACAATGTTAATTACATGTACTGCGCTTTTCCCTTGTTATTATAACAGAAATACGTTTTCATGATCTGCTGAAATCATAATTTAATTTAAACATTTTATAATATAATTATAAATAACCTGATTAATACATTAATTAAATTAAAAATTGTTATGAAGGAG
Source organism: Periplaneta americana (assembly GCF_040183065.1). Taxonomy (NCBI): domain Eukaryota; kingdom Metazoa; phylum Arthropoda; class Insecta; order Blattodea; family Blattidae; genus Periplaneta; species Periplaneta americana. Next base: position 4,712,214 of record NC_091118.1, read on the forward strand.
TGTCATTTTCTTTAGATACAATGAGAAGATTAACATGGAATTAGAAGATGAAGATGTAGATGTGGAAGTAGAATTTCGCGTTTTATTTAGTACAGTGGATTCATGCACATCGATTTACGCGAAAACAGTTGGTGACACTGACGAACGACCATGCGATAAATTGATAGTGGTCAATCGAGCTGCAGAAATTATCGCGACTGTGATTGGTTGGAATTCAAAATTTCATCACACTTCATTGACCGAAAATGTAATGACGTCATATAAACGAAATAGTCAACACAATTGTTACAAATCACGCCACCCTTATAATTTTTTAAGACTGTACATTAGGATGCATAATTAAGCTGCAAAGAATCAAGATCCTAAAGTCGTATGATTTGTAACAAGTTTGTGATGAGTACATAAGAATGGTGTAATTTTTAGATAAAAATTGAAAAACAAAATCTGTACAAAGCAATTAACAACATATTTTTAGTTACAGAAGACTAGTCAATTAAAGAAGTGATACTCCTGAATAGTTCATTCTTTTTCCGTAATATTTTTTTACTCTTAAATCTAAAGGAAAAGGTATTTTACTAACAACTTCAAATTAGTGTAACTTTGAAAATATTAAGATTAACACACATGTTTATATGACATTTTTGCTCAGAATGTCTTGAGAAATAAGCTCCGTAAGTGGCAGTAAGACCTCGTGAATCACCCTGTACATTATAGCCTATTATACAGTATTATCAGATGAACGGTAGACCTATGGAGCAATATAGAAGCAAATAATAATACTAAATAGTGTCCTGCCCATTCGCATTACATGCAATAAATTTAGTTCAGGAAAAAATTCTACTAACGAAAATAAAAACTATTTTTTGAAGTAGGTATCTTAACCCAAACAGATAAAAAAAAATGCTTTTATGTTATGATTAAAATTTTCGGTAGTCATAGATTTAAAAATTGCCGGACATTTTATTCAATGTTTAAGTGCCTGGAGGACAGTAGGACAAAGCTTAAAAAGGAGAACATGTCGTCGTTGTTCCTGCAAAAACTCCTATGTGCAAAATATAAAATCTTTCAGTAGGAAGGAAAAAACACATTTATTCATCCTATGGCAGCCGTACATAGAGACTGTCAATTCCTACATTATCGAAACAAAGAAATATAATTACATATAGGAGATTTTATTATTTGCTGTATCAATATTTAAGTTATTTAATAGAGCAAAAATCTGAAAATCGATAAATATGTCACATAGGAGTTATTGCAGGAACAACGACGATATTCAAAAGCAGGACGACTGGTCACCCTGACTAAATTTCAGTATAATTTCCCTTTACTTCAATTTCTTTCAATATTTGTTTCCCTTCAAAATAATCATTCACACTATGTGAAAAATGCATTAAATAAAATTCAATATGCATTTATGCTCTTGTCAGCTGTTGTGGAGTTATTTTTAAAGCTCTGCTGCACAGGAATTTAAATTACTACACTAATTACTTAGATTGCAATTTCCCGTTACTTTAATTTCTTTGCGTTATACTCATACAAAACGTTACATATTTTCGAAACTACTAATTCTATATGCATGAAATTCGGTACACACATCCTTTAGGCGTTTAGGAAACTTTTCTTTGTAATAGAAATTTCTAATTTTTTTGCATTTCAAAAATATACCTTCATATTTATAAAAAAAAAGACATCTAAAATTCTTCCTTAAAGGGAGAGGATGGTATTTTTTAAAACATTTTTCCTATTTGATGTAAAATATTAATTTTTTTGTATGTAGAGAGCTCATGGCTATAAAAACTCAATCAAATATAAATATTTTGAAAAAAATTAATTGGGGTCCAGATTTGAAAAAAAAAATGTACCCAATATAGAATTTTACTAGAACCGATATATTTAAGCCATTTTTAAAGATAAATTCAAACATTTTTTTCCATTTTACTTTTAAAAGCATGCTCTGCAAATCTCTGTAACAGAATTTTGATATTAGTCCCTACGTTTGTAAAATAAATAATTAAAATTTAAGAACAACTTTTTGATATTCCTTTTCTGCAAACAGACAGACATATTTTTAAAATGAAATCGAGTAGCAAAATTCTATTACAGATAAAAGTTTCCTAATTGTGTAGAGAATTTGTGTTCTAAATGTCAAGCATGGATTCTTAATAGCTCAGAAATTATATCAATTTTTGTCCGGCAATGTAGCAAAAAAAATGAAGTTACCGGAAACTATCAAAGGGCGCAGGAAGTTTAAAAATGGCGTCTCAGCATCCGATAAAGGCACAAATACCCACAAAATGTTATGCAATATATTCCACACATACCACACAATATTTTAAAGAAAACATTTTTTTTTTAATTTACTCATTTTTTACCAAAAAATACCGTCCTCTCCCCTTAAAATGTAATTATTTACCTTAAAATCTTGCAGACACAGTTTCAGAATTGTGCTACAGACAACGTGCATTTAGGAGAAAACTATCAAAAACATTTTGGAAATAACTTAAAAATGACTGACATAGATGCATTTTAATGAATTACTATATCCAATTTTTTTAAAGTGATATTGGATTTTAAGATGTTGCAGCAATATTTCTGCACACAAAAAATGAAAATATTGATGGGGAGTTGTCGTGATGGAGAGACTACTTTCCTTGCCAAACTTGTTGACAGTTCGTCCTTCAGGAATGAATTCGAAATGTACCAATCCGGATATCGAAGAACACCTACAGCAAATCTTTTCCTTTGATAGTCATCGTCTGTTGAGGAGGATTATTTCCATGTCGATGACTGCCATTTGGATTATAGGTCGTAGAGATAACATGTGTCGTCACCTGTAATACCTTTTTCCAAAGATTTGGATCCTGGTCCACCCTGTGAATCAGTTCTCCACTAGCCAGTGTTGCTCGTCAGTTAATATTCTCGGAACAATGTGCCCGCACTCTCTACATCTTCAAAAACCATGCGAAATTTCTAATATGTTTGCCATGTCGTCTATCGGCTCTCTGCGATTTCGTCTGACGTCTTGACTAATCTGGTAATCATTTCTTTAATTCTTGCCGATCTTGATCTTCCTGGATCATCTTCCGTCCAAACGCGACCATCTTTGAATCGGCTGTGCCACTCATGCGCTTTATTCCCTTACATCACTTCTTATACCTACGCTTGGAATATTAACACAAAACTTTATATTCACTCGCTACTGTCTAAGTTCATCTTACCACTCGGAAAAAGCATTGGAACTTCTTTACCTTGAGATACACCAACTGGCTGTGTATTATGTTACGTCACTTCAGTTATTCCATATATTTAGGCGCCTGACTACATATACAACCCGCTACGAAGACAAGGCAGAGAAGTTGCCTAGACAGCACGGCGGCGGCATGCTAAGTCCGATTCATTTATTACCCCACGTGTTCATTAAACATTTAAATACTAATGATAGAAAATACATTATAATATAATGATCATCATCAAGGGCAGGTCTTTCACTACAAACCCAGCTTTCTCCAATTTTTCCTATTTTCTGCCTTCCTCTTTGGCTTCGCATATGATTCACATATCTTAATGTCGTCTATCATCTGATATCTTCTTCTGCCCGAACTCTTCTCCCGTTCACCATTCCTTCCAGTGCATCCTTCAGTAGGCAGTTTCTTCTCAGCCAGTGACCCAGCCAATTCCTTTTCCTCTTCCTGATCAGTTTCAGCATCATTCTTTCTTCACCCACTCTTTCCAACACGGCTTTATTTCTTATTCTGTCTGTCCATTTCACACGCTCCATTCTTCTCCATATCCACATTTCAAATGTTTCTAGTCGTTTCTCTTCACTTCGTTGCAATGTCCATGTTTCTGCCCCATACAATGCCACACTCCACACAAAGCACTTCACTAGTCTCTTCCTCAGTTCTTTCTCCAGAGGTCCGCAGAAGTTGCTCCTTTTTCTATTAAAAGCTTCCTTGGCCATTGCTATCCTCCTTTTGACTTCCTGGCAGCAGCTCATGTTACTGCTTATAGTACACCCCAAGTATTTGAAGCTGTCCACTTGCTCTACTGCCTCATTTAGAATTCGCACGTTTACCTTCTTTATTTTTCTTCCTATAACCATGGTCTTCGTCTTGTTTGCATTTATCTTCATCCCATACTGCTCACAGCTGTCATTTAGCTCCAGTAGCATATCCCTTAGTATCGTCTCCTCTTCTGCCAACAACGCCATATTATCAGCAAATCTTATTAACTTTATTCTTCTTCCTCCTACTATCACTCCTCCCATGTTCTGAAAACACTTTTTCACTAAATCCTGCAAGTAAATGTTACAGAGTAGGTGATAAAGGGCATCCTTGTCGTACTCTTGTCCCTAGTTTACTTCCGTCAGGCATTTGTTCTCCTATTCTCTACTTTGACTCGTTTCATATAAATATTACTGAACAACGTCCTCTCTTTCCAGCCCACACCTATTTTCTTCAGGATCGCCGTCAGTTTATTCCAATCCACCCTGTCAAACGCCTTTTCTACGTCCACAAATACTACATACACTTCTTTATTCTTCTCTAGGTATCTTTCACCGATTGTTCGTAGCAGTCCAATTGCATCTCTCGTACCTTTTTCTCTTCCTGAAGCCAAACTGCTCTTCTTCCAACTCTCCTTCCATCCTAGAATATGAAAATGACGATTCAGTATTCGCTGCAGAATCTTCGCTGAGTGTGATTTCAGGCTGATAGTCCCGAAATCGTTACATTTTTTTGGCATTATTTTCCTTCGTATTGACAGCAACTCTGTCTTCATAAAATCTGCAGGCCATTTGCCTTTCTCATCTATGTGTTGCATAATTATATGTCCTTCTTGTCTTCATTGATATGCTTCTGGTATCTATTTTTTGCCAAACTTCGGTTCCGCTACGCATCGCCTATTCCTCTAAAGCTGACTTGAGTAGGCTAATTTCAAGGCAAAATTGTTCCTGGGCGGGACATCGAACCCGGTACATTGGATGAGCGGAATAATTGATCCGAGATCTGGTAGAGTTCCTGGGTAGCTCAGTCCGTAGAGCGTTGGCGCGCTCAGCCAAAGGTCTCGGGTTCGATGCTCGGCCCCCGGAACAGTTTTTTTCTTGAAATTATTCAAGTCAGCTTCACAGGTAGCTATTCTTGAAAAGTCAGATTTGTATAATATACGTCACTGTTCGTTAACAGAAAACGGCAATTTATGTCGCACAGAAAAAGTGTGCACTCAATGCTGGGTTTTTGACGTCTTGTCAACCCACTTGAGGTGTGTGGTTATAAAAGGGAATAGTTGATTAGACGTCTGGTAGAGTTCCTGGATAGCTCAGTCGGTAGAGTGTTGGCATTGTCAGGCAAAAGTCCTGGGTTGGACGCCAGGCTCCAGAACAGTTTTTTCCCTTGAAATTATGCACTTCCACAATCATTACATTTCGGACATAGGTATATCAGGTTAAGCTGTGGAGATTAACTCAAACTACATTATCCTGAAGTATTTTACATTCCTCTTGAGACATTCTGTATAAATGAAATGTCACGTGATGTAAAAAAAAAAGAAAATTGTTTTTCCCTCGAAAAATGGCCGAAATTTCACCCATCTCCTCCATTAATAGAAAGTGTGTAATATAGTGACAGTTATACTGGCAGGTTACTGTTGCTTGAAGACACATGTACAGGTAGTGGCAAAAAAACCGGACCGACTCTTGTAGCTGATTTCAGAGCCTTGTTCACTCCAGAGCACGATAGACTGGTAACTAAGACTTTCGTGGTTCGAATCCTGCCTGGGAAGGAAACTTTTTTTGTTCCTTATTCAAATTTATTCCCAAAACTTTTCGATTGCAGCGATATTTCACTACTTAATTAACTTATTATTCCCAGAACATGAATTTTACCAGCAATCGAAAAGTATTGGGAATAAATTTGAATAAGGAACAAAAAAAAGTTTTCTTTGCAGGCAGGATTCGAACCACGAAAGTCTTAGTTACCCGTCTATCGTGCTCTGAGTGAACAAGGCTCTGAAATCAGCTACAAGGGTCGGTCCGGTTTTTTTTTGCCACTACTCTACAACACTATGTAGGCGATGGGAAGGAAGAAGAAACTTCACTACATATTCTGCTCCAGTGTGCTGAACTGGAGTTGAGAACCAACCAGCATATTCCCGTCTTTGTGTTATCTGTTGAGTCACTGAGGATAATTCTAAGCTCTCATGTTGCAGGTGGTCACAGAGAAGTGTGCCTTCAACGGAGGTCTGGTCGCGGTCAATTCGTTCTCCCTTGCTGGCTCAGACGTCCATTTGCTCCTCAGGTGGAACGACAAGGTTAAAGTGAACAACGGCGCCCCTACCGACAGAATCCCGAGGCTCGTGATCGCATCCGGGCGCACAGAGGAAGCCGTCGACTATATCTTGAAGGAAGTGAGTGTCACATGTGTGGTCACGAAAGGACTTCCTTACATTCCTATGTATAGGGTGTCCCATAAGTCTGGAACCATAGGCCAAATCTCTGAAATACTGTTTCTTCTTTTTTATAAGTACTTCTGAAGCCAGAGTTAAGAAAAGAGGAATGACATTCCAGTGATTCTGTTTTCTGGTGTGTAATCGACGTTTGTTCTGGGTGCAACGAATTAAATTCGAGCACCAAATTTCCTGTAACTGTAGCTATCAACAAACAGGATCACTTGAATGTGTCCCTCTTTACCAAACATCACCCAGGCTTCAAAAGTACCTGAAAAGAAGAAGAAATAGCATTTCAAAGATTTGGCCTACGGTTCCAGACTTATGAGACATTCTGTACATTAATCATGTAAGCTTAAAAACGTGTGCACCAAATTACTACATTAACTACATAAAGCTACAGTTTCGTCATACCCAATTGGCAGGACTTTGACACAGATGTTGTTTTATACAGAGTGAACCAAAAGTAATGCCATTAATTTCAAGAGGTAATTTTTTTTAGATACTTCAAACAAAGAGTTTATTACAATGTTGCTCGTTTTTGCTTCGTTTTCCAGATAAAAATTGCTTTATATTAAACATTTCACAGCGTGTTTTGGAAAGCCGTTGATTTAATTCCCAATATGCTCAGTCAATTTAAGAGAGCAGCGTATTATGATAATAAATGATTGAAAGAATTTTAGTTTTGTGCTTTAAATGTGCAGAAATTTGATCCGAAGAAATGTAACTTTTTAAAATTATTTGCAGAACGAAAAGTTACATTTGTTCGGATCAAATTTCTGCACATTTGAAGGAAAAAAACTAAAATTCTTTCAATAATTTATTATCTTAATACACTGCTCTCCTAAATTGGCTGAGCATATCGGGAATTAAATCAATGGCTTTCCCAAAACATGCTGTGAAATGTTTCATATAAAACAATTTTTATCTCGACAAGGAAGCAAAACACGAACAAAATTGCATTAAACTCTTTCGTTTGAAATATCTCAAAGAATAATACCTGAAATTAATGACATTAGTAACGGTTCACCCTGTATATTATCAGTGTGTTCTGCAAATAGATTCCCCAAGCAGATGAAGTTGGAAACCTCTTCTGTTATCCTTCCATCTATTTCAATTTTTGTTGGTATGTTTTTCCACACATTGTCACTGCTGTAGGTTTTGAGGTAGATATCTACTCTATAATGTTTTTGTATTATTATTATTATTATTATTATTATTATTATTATTATTATTATTATTATTATTATTATTACTTACAAATGGCTTTTATGAAACCTGAAGGTTCATTGCCGCCCTCACATAAGCCCGCCATCGGTCCCTATCCTGAGCAAGATTAATCCAGTCTCTACCATCATATCTCACCTCCCTCAAGTCCATTTTAATATTATCCTCCCATCTACGTCTCGGCCTCCCCAAAGGCCTTTTTCCCTCCGGCCTCCCAACTAACACTCTATATGCATTTCTGGATTCGCCCATACATGCTACATACCCTGCCCATCTCAAACGTCTGGATTTAATATTCCTAATTATGTCAGGTGAAGAATACAATGCGTGCAGTTCTGTGTTGTGTAACTTTCTCCATTCTCCTGTAACTTCATCCCTCTTAGCCCCAAATATTTTCCTAAGCACCTTATTCTCAAACACCCTTACCTATGTTCCTCTCTCAAAGTGAGAGTCCAAGTTTCACAACCATACAGAACAACCGGTAATATAACTGTTTTATAAATTCTAACTTTCAGATTTTTTGACAGCAGACTGGATGATAAAAGCTTCTCAACCGAATAATAACAGGCATTTCCCATATTTATTCTGCGTTTAATTTCTTCCCGAGTGTCATTTATATTTGTTACTGTTGCTCCAAGATATTTGAACTTCTCCACCTCTTCAAAAGATAAATTTTCAATGTTTATATTTCCATTTCGTACAATATTCTGGTCACGAGACATAATCATATACTTTGTCTTTTCGGGATTTACTTCCAAACCTCTTTACTTGCTTCCAGTAAAATTCCCGTGTTTTCCCTAATCGTTTGTGGATTTTCTCCTAACATTATTATTATTATTATTATTATTATTATTATTATTATTATTATTATTATTATTATTATTATTATTACCTATCTGTTATACTATGTGTCTATAATTCCCTCATAAACCACTCATTGATAATGAATATGAATGAAGTGCATCCACTTTCTCCCCCCCCCCCCATGTTTCTTTCTCCTCTCCACTCCTCTTCTCCCCTCCTCTCTTCTTTCGTCCCCTTTCTCCTCTCGTCACTTCTTCTTTTCACTCCTGTCCTGTACCCTGTCCTTTCTTGTCTTCTTGCTGCTCATTGCTAGTTTGTATTTGGTATTATATCTTTCGTTTCTGCCTATCATTTGGCAGTTCTGTTTCTGGTTTTTGAAGGTTGGTACCACTCTCAATTGTGAAAATTTGCAATGTGATCACGCCGATTTTCTAGTTTCTTTTCAACTTTTTTTCCTACCTGTCTTTACTTTCTTTTTCATTTCCACCATTTCATTGCCTATCGCTCTTTCTGGTTATGTTTTTCATATTTCTATTTTAACCTCACACTTCTTTTTTTTTAGAATTCTTACACTTTTTCTTATTATGCTGGTTCTGATCAATCTTTACGTGCATCTTTTTGCCTTTTCTTTCCTGTCGTCCTGTTTCTAGTTCTTGTGCACATTATTTAACGACGTAATAAAATATATCAAGTATTTCCACAATGCATGTCGTATTTCATGTCGTTTTTATTCCTACTTCACACATCTTAAAATTGAATATTAGTGCCGCAACATAGGCCGTGTAATAACGTGTAATCAGCGAATATGGATTATAAGGAATGGACACTGTGCGAATTTGCCTGTCTTTTGTTTCTCTGTGCGCCAGCGTATAGTTCCACTTTCAAGCGCTAGAGGTTAATGTAATCGAGCATACGCTAAGATAATAATTGAGAATAGAGTTGAGACACAGGATCCAAACATAGCCTACCTTGTTGCATAAACCAGTAACGCTTTGCTTCAAATAAATTCAAGTTAACAGCTTTTCCTTATTTTTCAGTGACAAACTAGTTGTAATAATAATATTTTATATTTGAGATATCATAAATTATTTTATAAAATAATATAATACATTATAAAATTAAGTATCGAATTCGTTTAATATTTGTATATAATATAATATAGGTATATGGTTTTACTTCTCGTAAGAGTTTTGTTTTTCCATTTTCAGCGCTATCAAATCATTACATATTTTAATTGTTGTTGGGGTCAACGTCTCAACTCTCATTATAAAGGAACTCTAGAGTCTAGACATTACAGTTAATGACGGATTTATTATTTTATGGATCCAATTTATTTTATTTGAGTACATAATGTACCTAGATGTATTAATTATGTGTGTTATATTTCCGCTGTGTCGACTGCTAGCTGGTGTGATGTCAGCGCCAACTATAGGGAGAAAGCAGAATCTCAAGCTTTAGCTGGCTTGAAGGTCATTGAAATCAGTCCGGCTACATCAAAGGTACCGACGCGAAGTGTCCATTCTTTATAATCTCTATTCGCTGGTGTAATCTTAGGAGATTTGTTTGTTGCTTGCTCGTAGCTGGAGTCCAAACCTCTGGATGCTGAGTTTGTGCAGCTTATTCAAGACCTGCACTCCACAGACATTCCCGGACACACGTACCGTGGGTACTCCGTCATCACACAGGATGACAAACGCCTCAGGAACGTCAAGGCAAGTACTCCATGTCTTAGGTCAGGATTACGATTAACGTTCGTTTGCGTTACGTTACGTTACGTTACGTTACGTTGCGTTCATCCGTAGGTTGAACTTCTAACGAACGTTCGTGACAACTATCACACTCTGCCGGCCATAATGACTACTGAAATGCACACGCCTGACAGTCAGCTGATCACACAGAATGATTCATTGTAGAGTTGAAATTCTCTCTGCGGATTGCACCTATCCACTTTCGGTTAAGGGAAAATCTTACTCAGAGGAAATCTGAAGCATAAACAGTCGCATGGTAAGTGCAATAGTCTGTCTTCTGTACCATAACACGCAGAAAAATCGTCGTAGAAATTAAGAATTAACTAACCAGGGAAATGTAACATTCCTTCCGTCCTTTATCTTTACATCCGTATGCATTACTACATTAAAAGCGAACCACACTTATTCAGTTCTACCAAACAAATGGCTGTTCAATTTGAGAGCATAATAGAACGGCAGTGAGCTGTCTAGCGGTTATTTAGTAAGTCTGTGTATAAAACATGCTTTGCTATCGTCATTTATTTCCCGCATAGAGTCAACTGAAAATGGCAGCTCCATTCAAACGTTTTGGTGAAGCCAACATTAGTTAAATACAATTTTAGTAAGTCAATTAATACCTATCTTATTGTATTAGAGCATTTTATTTATTCTAATCGTTATATACTTTCTTCCGTTTTTATCATCTCCGTACCATTTGTTTCTTTGTTTGCCAACATTTGAAACTGAAAATTCTTTACGATACTATGAAACATGCTTTGCGTTCGTCAGTTGTTTACTGGATAGATATCAACCGAATATGGCGGCTCTATTCAAACATTTTGGTGAAGCTAACATTAATGAAATAGAATTTTAGTAAGTCAGTTAATATTTTATTGCATTAGAGTAATTTATTGCTTCTAATCTTTATATATTTTCTTCTAATCGTGTAATAGTCAATTAAATTCCACTCGAGTTTTGATTTTCTCTAGATAAGTCAAAAACTCTAGTGACATTACTGTTGACAAACTAGCTGTAATGATAATTTTTATATTATAATAATATAATACCATATGTATAAAATTCGTTTAATATTGTATACAATATATAGGCGTGAAGTTTTACTTCTCATAGAAGTTTTGTTTTTCCATTGTCAAATCATCACATATTTTAATTTCTGATGGGTTCAACGTCTCAACTCTCATTATAAAGGAACTCTAGAGTCTAGACATTACAGTTAATGGCGGATTTATGATTTCGTAGATCCAATTTATTTTATTTGAGTAATAATGTACCTAGATGTATTAATTGCATGTTATATTTTTGCTGTTTGACTGCCAGCTGATGTGATGTCCGCGCCAACTCTAGGGGGGAAAAAAAGAGACATCACGCTCACGCTAGTTTGAAGGTCATTGAAATCAGTCACTGCTACTTCAAAGGTACCGATGCAAAGTGTCCATACTTATAATTCCGTATACGCTAATAACTTTGTTTGAGGTAATATAAATAAAATACCGGTATTAGAAAAATATGTTACCACAGAATAATATCGAAAGATGATAATGAAAAAAGCAATAATAATAATAATAATAATAATAATAATAATAATAATAATACTTACTTACTGGCTTTTAAGGAACCCGGAGGTTCATTGCCGCCCTCACATAAGCCCGCCATCGGTCCCTATCCTGAGCAAGATTAATCCAGTCTCTATCATCATATCCCACCTCCCTCAAATCCATTTTAATATTAGCCTATCTTCCCATCTACGTCTTGGCCTCCCCAAAGATCTTTTTTCCTCCGGCCTCCCAACTAACAGTCTATATGCATTTCTGAATTCTCTCATACGTGCTACATGCCCTGCCCATCTCAAACGTCTGGATTTAATGTTCCTAATTATGTCAGGTGAAGAATACAATGCGTGCAGTTCTGTGTTGTGTAACTTTCTCCATTCTCCTGTAACTTCATCCCTCTTAGCCCCAAATATTTTCCTAAGCACCTTATTCTCAAACACCCTTAACCTCTGTTCCTCTCTCAAAGTGAGAGTCCAAGTTTCACAACCATACAGAACAACCGGTAATATAACTGTTTTATAAATTCTAACTTTCAGATTTTTTGACAGCAGACTGGAAGACAAAAGCTTCTCAACCGAATAATAACAGGCATTTCCCATATTTATTCTGCGTTTAATTTCCTCCCGAATATCATTTATATTTGTTACTGTTGCTCCCAGGTATTTGAATTTTTTCACTTCTAAGAATAAATTTCCAATTTTTATATTTCCATTTCGTATAATATTCTCACGAGACATAATCATATACTTTGTCTTTTCGGGATTTACTTCCAAACCTATCTCTTTACTTGCTTCAAGTAAAATTCCCGTGTTTTCCTTAATCGTTACACTACAGAAAGTAATATTGTATTTGGGCTAAATTATGTGCTGTGAATGTTTTCATGTTTGCTGCGTATATGTTTGACTTTAAACAAAAAGTGTTTTATGACATGTAGGCTAGAGGAAATAGGCCTATATCCATGCGACCTACATATCCAATCAAACGACAGTTCCTCATATCATGTAATTTTAAATTAATATCATTTTATTTAATATTTCAGCAGCAATATGGCCATATTTACAACGAAGTAAGAAGTAAGAATAAAAGAAGTGCGTCGCCGCGCTTCTGATTCGTGATTGGATGATGTTCAACTTATGTTTCTTTGCGTTTGTGGAAGCTAGACCTTGGCAGTGTTGAATCAGCTCCGTCTTGCGTTCGTTCATTCTAACGTTTACTTTATGGTAATAAAAAACATGGAGCTTGTATTTGTGAAACTTCAACGAACTTCACTGTAACGAAACGTAACGCAAACGAACGTTGAACATAATCCCGGTTACAACCTGTAGCAAACTGTGCATCCGTAGCGGGATTCGAACCCATAGCATGGTGGAGAACATTTCAATCAGATTTCTTCATTTTGTACCAAATTCATGGTCATAGTCCCATCATCACCAATCTGTTAAATGTGACAATGGTTGCATGTAATTATTGTGTCATGTGATCGGCCAGGTTTCTGAGGTCTATAAGAGGAGCATTAAGCTCATGACGTCATTTCCATGTCCGCAGCACTACCAAGGCAGCAGGCGCCCCGTGTGGTACGTGTTCACGGGCATGGGCTCGCAGTGGACAGGCATGGGCAAGGCCTTCCTCAGCATTCCCATCTTCGCAGCTGCCATCGACAAGTGCCAGAGGGCTCTGCAGCCCTACGGGGTGGACGTGCACCACATCATCACCACCGACGACCCCACAATCTTCGACAACATCCTCAACTGCTTCGTGGGCATCGCAGCATGCCAGGTACCATGACTGGGTTGTGTTGTTGTTGTTTATTGACATTTCTGGCTTTGAGCCAGAGGTCGATTTAGGGTCTTATACGCGCAGGACGTCCTCTCTAGCCATTGTACATAAATAACCATCTATATATATAATTTGAACTGGTAATGGAAATTACGGGAAAACGGCTGAACGGATTTTAATGAGTGACCCCTCATTTTCATGCCTGGCATTCAAAGTTTTTCGGAAAAGTAGTAGTTTTCAGTGAAATGTCAATTTTCCTACATAATATTCCTATTTTCCAAAATTCATCTGTTGTCAGTTTTGAGAACTAATTTTATCGAACCACGGCCGACTTGATTGAATTTCAGAACAAAACACACACTACAATAAACAATAGACTATTACATGAAGGCCATGGCCTGCAGGATTGCCGACATATTTAGAGCTCAATTCAAATTTGTTATTAAACACTGATTCTGCAGTGTATAATAATTTTCTGAGTACAGCTGTGTATTGGATATTCAAATCTACGAAACTTGAGGTGGTTTGATGACATTATTACCATTAGAAATTAAATATTATTATAGTTAATATCATAATGCGTCTATTTTTCATTAATTGTACATAATATTGATGCTATATTGATGACATGAAAGTGAAACGTTTTGTGGTTATGTAAGTAAATGTAGAGAATATCTTAATTTAGATCTTCATTTCTATAATTTACCGAGTGGCTGCTATATATAACTACAAAACTTAAGTAAGATAATAATATTGTTATTAAAAATCAAATATTTTTATACTTACTAACCCAGTGGGATTGGGTCTTTTTCATATACTTAATGGCGGTGTAGTGTAGATATTGATATGTGTCATTGTCTTCAGTATTGGCTCGAGAGAGCGCAAAAATTACAGTTCCTAAGGAAAGATAAAAAGGTATTACTTACTGATAAAAATAAGAGGCCTAGAAAATTTTGTAGTCTCCAGATCATTTCAGCAAGATCTCTTAGTAGGATAAAATGATTTTACGCTCTACATTTCAAGTTCTACATGCAGCAGCTATACGAAAATGCTATTGCTCGAAAGCTTAGCAAACCTGACATTTTTTTAACTTTTGCGTACAATCCACAATGACCTGAAATAGCTACTGCTATCGTCCTGACATTGATACTTGCGTTTTCGCGTTGAAACTCAAAAACTGAAGTTGGATAGGTTCAAGAAAAAGTATTTGGCCTAAAAAAAATCCATTCAGAGGGAGTATGTTTCATTATTATGGAAGCAAATAACTATCACAAAGACAAGTAGTCTTCATTGAAAATAAATCAGAAAAATTTTTATTTGAACGTCTAACGAACTTAGTTTGCAGCAGTATTTCCTGCACAAGCCACTAGTAAAAATATATTTACACATATATCAAGAAATGGATTCTGAACACCTCAAAATCTGTGCTTCAGTGGCTGGCCATGATAATATCTTTGAAAAATATTGCAGTGCAAGAGGTCAAATGACTTTATTGTCAAACGCCTGGCATTAGAAAACAACATATTTATACATATGAAACTATTTGTGGCATAAGTGCCAGTAGGTGTGTGAGTGCAGTGACTGATTCCTTTTATTTTGTGTAGGCCTAATTTGTTGATTTGTAGGGGTTAATATTAATATAATATATATATGGTACATACCAGGAATGGTGAACGGGAGAAGAGTTCGGAGTAAAAGATATCACCTGATAGACAACGTTAATGTATTATTATGGGGAGATTAAGAGGAAAGAAAGAATTTGGGAAGAATGCTGGGTTTGCAGTTAAATACCTGCTCTTGGGCAGAACACTATGTATGCATGCATATATACATATTTACGTACATACATATTTTTTGTTGAGATTTTAAAGTTTCCCCCTCCAGTGGCAGAAGCGTCTGAATTGTTATGGAGACTTTCATGGGGTAGAGTTATTTTATTGATCTGCCTCTCTGTTGCTGTCGTGTGTCCTCTCAGACAGTATTCAAATTTCCAACACGTGTTTGCGGTTTTGTTTGTGTGTTTTAGTTTGGTGGTTGGGGCTGGTGGTAGTTGTAGAGGAGTTTCTCCTGTGTCGTTCTGTTGTTTGTGTTCGGTGGATTTGCGAAGATGTGTTTTGTATATACGCGATTTAGTGCCGAATGTGTGTATTTCCTGTTTATGTTGTTTAGATGTGTGAAGAGTGGCTTCGTTTTTGTCGTAGTGTAAACTGTGTTGTTTCTGGTGCGTCTGTGCAGGTGGAAGATTTGGCGGAGAATTCTTCTTTTGCGGGCTTTGAATTTTGATTGGGTCGTTGGAGGGGCTTGTGTGAGGAAAATGGAGGGATGTATGCATAGGGATCTAACCAATGCTTTGTATAGGTGGAGGAGTGTTTCGGTTATACAGCCAGGTCGATTGATGCCACTTAGGTAGCTTATTGCTCTGGTGCTGCGTTATATCTCCTCCAGGTTTCTTTAGCTACTTCGGTCCAGGAGGGAGACTGGGTTGCAAGCTCGGTTACATAAATACCGAACCTGTAAACACACAGTAACATGGAATTACGAGTGAAGATAGAGAAATGAAATGGTAAAACATAATTTATTAGTAAACAAAATATGTGATAGGGTAAAGGAATGTAATTATGGCTGAATCACGTATGCAGAGGGTCATTAAAAATACGCACGGGATTTTCTTCTGTTCGTTTCAAATAGATTGTTTCAATAACAATTTTTTTTTAATGTTACTTTATATTACTTTGTAATGTTCTTTAGGGTGTGAAATACGCACAAAATTGCTTTTTTTTTATGAAATATTCACCGAAATTAAGCCATTTTAATCACGAAATCAAGGTAAAATAATCACCATAAAATCACACCTCTATTATATTGTATTATATTTATTTACATTCCATGGTATTCGTACGTCGCTTCACAGCTAGAATATGGAGCAAGTGAAACGAGAAAAAAAATCTTAATAGCGAGCCTTACTACAAAGTCTCAATTATAGTCGCACTCTGGTTGAAATATATACAGAAGAGTTTTACAATATAGTCTACTAGTACAACACAAAGTTTTAATATCAATGCCCAATATATATTTTTTATTTTAGTAGGTTATTTTATGACGCTTTATCAACAGCATAGGTTATTTAGCGTCTGAATGAAATGAAGGTGATAATGCCGGTGAAATGAGTCCGGGGTCCAGCACTGAAAGTTACCCAGCATTTGCTCGTATTGGGTTGAGGGAAAACCCCGGAAAAATCCTCAACCAGGTAACTTGCCCCGACCAGGATTCGAACCCGAGCCACCTGGTTTCACGGCCTGACGCGCTGACCGTTACTCCACAGGTGTGGACGACAGTGTTGAGGTAGCACACAAATAGCGATCGCATTGAACACCTTTCTGATCGACAGCACTGAAATAGCAGCCACCATTTTTTATAGCAATTTTTTTTCGCCTCAAGTTTCCGTGCATTTTTTAAAGTGCTTCATGCCTTTGCAGCAGGAAAATGAGGGTCGAAAAAAACGCAATTAGGTCAGCTGACTGCAAAATGGTGGACAATTAATATTAGCTTCTATTACTGCAGTAATAAATGTAATCCTAAAAGAACCGAACATGTTAGATAGTTTGGACTTCCATGATAATGACATAGAATTATTATTACTAGACGATTTTAACAATAAACTGTGCAAAAGACCAAAACACGCATTCCGCCATGATGGATCGTGCAGCAAACTCGTAAAGCGAAGCTTTGATTTGCTGCATGGTTGCTGCAGCGACGGTGAAGCAAATGTAATAAAAGAACGGTCTGCTGCAGCGCTTTAGCCTACGTCTTACTTAAAAAAAACGCACGGTTTGCTTGAAGCTACTGAAAGTGGAGGGGGTAGGCAACAACCAATGGTGTCTTATATTCCGGAGTAGACAGAAAAATGGTGTGTTTCGTAAACACAGCGGTCATTTTGGAACCTGGTCGTTCAGCCACTCACAGCTGCTGTAACTCAGCAAAAATGAATAGCTGAATTAGTACTGTTCCAGCTGAAAGCAGTCAGTGATATCTATAAAAGGAATAAGAAGGACGCCATAATTAAATCTGTAAAGGAGATTGATGTTGTACAGTTGTCACATTTTTTCTCTAGCACTGGTATTCAATTAAATTTTTAAGTCGTAAACTTTGCGAGGGGATAACAATTTCCCCCACAAATGACGCCTCTAACCCAAACATTTTATTACTACAAGATAAGCAGCTCACGTGTTGTATTCAATGTGCATGGTGTTCTGGTTGACAGATAGGACTGGTAGACATAATGAACGCCGTGGGAATTGAAGCTGACGGCATCGTGGGCCATTCGGTGGGCGAGCTGGGCTGCAGCTACATGGACGGCTGCTTCACGGCCGAGCAGATGGTGCTGGCCGCCTACTTCCGCGGGAGGGCCTCTATTGAGACAGAGCTGATCGACGGCCTGATGGCTGCAGTGGGTGAGCACCATTATCTGACCTTTATATGGACCGACATGAAGTCTACATGAATTTGTTTGTTTATTTATTCATTCATTTACTTATTTATCAATTTATTTATTTATTTATCTATTTATTTGTTTAATTATTTCTTTATTTACTTATTTATTTTACCATTTATTTATTTAATTATTTATTTATCCATTTATGTATTTATATATTAGTTTTGATTTGTTTATTTCTTTGTTTAATTATTTCTTTATTTAATTATTTATCTATTTATTTATTTACTTATATATTCGTTTTTTATTTCTTTATTTACTTATTTATTTATACATTTATTTATTTACTTATTTATCCATTTATTTATATATTTTTTTATTTCTTTATTTAGGCCTACTTATTTATTTATACATTTATTTATTTGTTTAATTATCCATTTATTTATTTATATATTTGTTTTTTATTTCTTTATTTACTTATTTATTTATACATTTATTTATTTATTTACTTATTTATACATTTATTCATTTGTTTAATTATTTCTTTATTTACTTATTTATCCATTTATTTATTTATATATTTGTTTTTAGTTTTATTTAATTATTTATCCATTTATTTATTTATATATTTGTTTTTTTATTTCTTTATTTACTTATTTATTTATACATTTATTTGTTTAATTATTTCTTTATTTACATATTTATCCATTTATTTATATATTTGTTTTTTTATTTATTTATTTGTTTAATTATTATTGCTTTATTTACTTATTTATCCATTTATTTATTTATATATTTGCTTTTTTATTTATTTATTTATTTGTTTAATTATTATTACTTTATTTACTTATTTATCCATTTATTTATTTATATATTTTTGTTTTTATTTCTTTATTTACTTATTTATTTATTTATACATTTATTTATTTATTTGTTTAACTATTACTTTATTTACTTATTTACCAATTTATTTATTTATATATTTGTTTTATTTCTTTATTTAATTATTTATTTATACATTTATTTATTTGTTTAATTATTTCTCTATTTACTTATTTATCCATTTATTTATTTATATATTTGTTTTTATTTTTTATTTAATTATTTATCCATTTATTTATTTATATATTTGTTTTTTATGTCTTTATTTAATCATTTATCCATTTATTTATTTATATATTTGTTTTTTATTTCTATATTTACTTATTTATTTATATATTTATTTATTTGTTTAATTATTATTTCTTTATTTACTTATTTATCCATTTATTCATTTATATATATGTTTTTTATTTGTTTCTTTACTTATTTATTTATACATTTATTTGTTTAATTATTTCTTTATTTACTTATTTATTCATTTATTTATTTATATATTTGTTTTTTTATTTCTTTATTTACTTATTTATTTATTTATTTATACATTTATTTATTTATTTGTTTAATTATTATTACTTTATTTACTTATTTATCCATTTATTTATTTATATATTTGTTTTATTTATTTATTTACTTATATATATTTATACATTTGTTTAATTATTCATTTACTTATTTATCCATTTATTTATATATTTTTGTTTTTATTTCTTTATTTACTTATTTATTTATACATTTATTTATTTATTTATTTAATTATTACTTTATTTACTTATTTACCAATTTATTTATTTATATATTTGTTTTATTTCTTTATTTAATTAGTTATTTATACATTTATTTGTTTATTTATTTCTTTATTTACTTATTTATCCATTTATTTATTTAAATATTTGTTTATTTATTTATTTGCATATTTATTTCTTTACCTATTTATTTATGTATTTACTTATATATTTATCTTCTTCTTCTTCTTCTTCTGCTGAGTAACTTTCGGTGATTTCACTGGCATTATCACCTTCATCTCATTCAGACGCTAAGAAACCTGAGATGTTGATACAGCGTCGTAAAATAACCTACTAAAATAAATAAAAAAAATTCTTCTTCTTCCGGACTCATGACTGCTGATGCCGTCTTCCATAGACCAAACGCCAAACCTCACTATTCATCCACTGTTCTGGTGTCAAATTCCTTGAAGTCATGGCAGTCTGTATCCCTTCTATCCACGTCTTTGCTGGACGACCTCTTTTCCTTCTTTCTGCCGGTATCCATTCCATAATTTGTCGTGGTAGTCGTTCCTCCGTCATTCTCTTTACATGTCCATACCATTGTAGTCTTTTCTTCTCTATAACGTCAATAATATCTGGTTCTTCCTCTACTTTCATAATTTCTTTTATCTGTCCATTTTTTACTTTTTTTTTAAGGTGAAAATTATAGAGGCATATCGGTCACCAGTACATCTAGCAGACTTTATGGCCGTATAATAACAAAATATTTTTATTTACTTATTTATTCATTCGCTTATTTATTTATTTATTTATTTACTTACCAGTACTTTTTCATATATTTACTTACTTATGTATTCATTCATTCATTCATTCATTCATTCATTCATTCATTCATTCATTCCCTGTACAGATTATATAAACACATAAACATACACGAATACAGTCCACACCTGTGGAGTAATGGTCAGCCCGTCTGGCCGCGAAACCAGGTGGCCCAGGTTCGAATCCCGGTCGGGGCAAGTTACCTGATTGAGGGTTTTTCCGGGGTTTTCCCTCAACCCAATACGAGCAAATGCTGGGTAACTTTCGGTGTTGGACCCCGGACTCATTTCACCAGCATTATCACCTTCATATCATTCAGATGCTAAATAACCTGAGCTGTTGATACAAGCGTCATAAAATAACCCAATAAAATAAAATAAATAAATAAAAATACATGTATACATAAAAATGTAACTCAATAAAGGACACAGGACACACCATTAAAATCCAGAAAAATCCTGGGAAATCCAGAACGTCTAGCAACTTTGATCACTAGTGAAAAAAATGTCCTTGTAGTATCTAGGATGTTGCAGTACCTTCAGTTTTGATTTAGTAATAAAGTTTGGTGAAGAAGACGTAAGCCTAAGATTTTCCTTTGTACTTACAGGTCTTGGGGCAAAGGAGATGAAGAAATTGTGTCCACCTGACATCGAGGTGGCGTGTCACAATGGACCAGCTTTCTGCACGCTTTCTGGCCCGACAGAATCAATGAAGACATTTGTGAAGAGTCTGCAACAGCGGGGGGTGTTCGCAAAAGAGGTCAACTGCGCCAACATCGCTTATCACAGCAAGTACATCGCCGGTGCTGGGCCTGCCTTGCTCAAGTACCTCAAGCAGGTAACAGCTTAAGTCTGATCTAATCCGTCAAGCTAATTCAAATTTAACCCAATTAATCTTCAAAATATAGAATTAATTTGAC
This sequence comes from Periplaneta americana, assembly GCF_040183065.1. Lineage (NCBI taxonomy): Eukaryota > Metazoa > Arthropoda > Insecta > Blattodea > Blattidae > Periplaneta > Periplaneta americana. Next base: position 4,733,540 of record NC_091118.1, read on the forward strand.
AGATGTTTTCGCCTTTATCTTCAAGGCATCTTCAGGCCAAAATGTTTAGTGTTAAAATTTTTAAAATCTTATTTACACATTAAAATCGAAATCAATAACACAGATTCAGTGTTTTCATATTCACAGAAAACACTTAAAATTGATCTATGAAAATATGCTGTTCTGAAAATCTTGACACCGATTGCACATAAATGGATTTTATTTTTCAATTTAACCAGTAATCAACAATAAGCTAGATTTTTCGATTTATTTACTTCAAGCCTCTTTATAACCTCCCTTTTAAAGGAAGTATTTTGAATGTAATGTAGGCTAAAATCTGAGAGGGAACGAAGTTATTTTACATACCAATTTTCATAGAAATTGGTTCAGCCATTATAGAGTGAAAAGGTAACAAACACACAGACATACAACAAAAATTTGAAAAATACTATTTTCGGCCTCAGGATAGTTAATTATAATCTTAACATCAATTATTTTTGTAAAAGCGAAAATTACCAGAAAAATTTCAGTTACAGATTTATTATTCGTATAGATTTTAATATATTTAGATGTGTTATTCGTGAGTGGCTAATAAAAACCCTGGCTTTTTTAGGAAAGGAACCAGTCCGTAGCAAAATTTGCATCAATAATAAGATCATCGAACAAGTTAAAAATTTTATTTATCTCAGTTATCAAATTTCATATTAAGAAGAAAACGATTTGAATGAGAAAATTATTAAATTCAACAGAGCAATGGGGATAATTAATCAGATATTCAAACCAATGTTAGTACAAAAACACAGGCGCATCAGAATTTATAGAACATTGGCCAGACCTATACTCTGTTTTGGTAGTGAAGCTTGGACGATTCGTAATATTGATTCACAAAGATTAACGGCGGCAGAAATGAGATTTATGCGTCGTCAAGCGGGATACACGAGAATGGATCACATTAGAAATGTTTACATTATGAAAGGACTGCAGATTGAACCGATTACGGAATACCTACAGAAATACAGACAAAACTGGAGATCACATGTCATCAGAATGCCTCGTTCTAGAATTCCACGCCAAATTTTAAATTACCATCCTGTGGGCAAGAGATCCTCGTTCAAGCGTTGGCAAGAGACCGTAACGGGCCACTAGGCCCAATACATGCAAGGATGATGATGATGATGATGATGAAGAAGAATTTATGGAAACTAGTGTTGATATAATATTTTAGTTCGTTTTTTTTTTCTTTTGACTTTGACTATGTATCTGTGGTACCACGATTGTTTTTTTTTTTATCAATAAATCAATATAAGAAGCTACTGCAGAAGTCAGTGATGAGGCTTCTGGCAGTTGTTTTTATATATCCTCAGGGAGCGAGTTTAATCATCAGGGCATATTTAAATAATGTAGGCCATGTCGTTAACAATGGGTATTGTTCTTTTGTTTTGTCAACAAATGAATGCAACCATATATCATAGTCTAGTATATACAGTCACGAAGCTTGAGTTGTTGAGAGTACTAGGAACAACTGACTGTGCCAGTACTATTTCGCATTGTCTGTGATGAGGCAATATTAGCGATCCTAGTGGTTGGCAACTATCTGTGGATGCATATTCCCTACATATTGAGCTTCGTGACTGTATATACTAGACTGTGCGTACATTAAAAACGAAAAATAAATATCATCCATGTTATTATAACCAAATTTCATTTAATTTTGTTTAATATTTTCTTAAGACCAAAATGAATCTTACAACAGAGCATTACAAATCTGTTCTTGAAACTTAGTTCCGCACAAGAGTTTCGGTGAGCAGTATCATTATGATGTTGATCATTGTGTAAATGAATTTCTTGCCAATTGGCTACATTCTCTCGACGAAACCTTCTCAGAATTATAACAGATAAATTCAGTGTATGACTTGAGGCTTTCCCGGCATTTGATATAGAATAACTCTTCTTGGGTTCTCAGCCAGGTGAGTTGGAGATCTCTCATGAAGAAGATGGCACAGCTAGCCGTCGAAAGCTTGGAAGCAAATCTCCAACTCACCTGGCTGAGAACCCGAGTAGAATTATTCTAGATAAATTCAGTATTTTCTTGTTCATGTAACATAAAAAAGAACCTACATATTTTGAAAACGGACTTAAATAAAAGAATTAAAATATTAAATTTGAAACTCAGACATTCCATTAAAACAATAACATCACCTGTCTTTGGTTAGGCTCGGCAAACAAACCTATCACATTGTGAACTTAAGAAGAAGTGCTGATCCAAAATTAAACGTGGGGTAGAATAAATACCGGTACTGCAATATTAGGACATAATGATTTGAATGCTTATGGCCGCCATATTGTCGACAAATTGTATTTGAGGACGTAGCTGCAATAAGGGCCCAAATCCCCAAAGGCCCTTATTCCGGAGAATGCATAAATCGATTCTCCATAGTTTCTTTGTTATACTCACAAAGTTTCGTTAAGAAATGTTTAAAAGTAATGCTGATAAACCTGTTTATTTTAATATATTTTATAAGCTCTGCAATGTTTTTAAAAATTTCAACTTTATATATCTCAGAACAGCATTTTGGAGTATGGGCCCTTATTGCAGCTACGTCCTCATTATTGTCTACTTAGGACAGAAATGTTTAAGCTGCTCTTGATTCACTTAAACAACACAGACACAAGCTTCTGTTCTCTGCACAGGTCATTCCCAATCCAAAGCCCAGGTCACCCCTGTGGGTAAGTTCCTCGGTGCCAGAAAGTGAATGGGACACTCCACTGGCGAAGCTCTCTTCAGCCGAGTACCACACCAACAATCTGCTGGGCTCCGTGCTATTTGAAGATGCCTGCAAGCACATCCCAAACAACGCCATCACAATAGAGATCGCCCCTCATGGCCTTCTGCAAGCCATCCTCAAGCGCTCGCTGGACAAGAACATCATCAACATTGCAGTCACCCAGCGGGGCCATCCCAATGGAACTGAAGTGCTGTTCTCAGCTCTGGGAAGGTGAGAAGCATCAGGGGAAGTATGGGAGTGAAGCTTTGTTTGGCAAGTATTGCAAATTTGAGGGAAAGGTTGATTAATTATTATACATCTTGATTACACAACTTTTAACACTGTATCACTTCGGAATATGTATGACAAGACTTTCTTGTGTTAAATTTTAACGTACCTTGTTAACATGTTTCGATCTATTTCGAGTCATCTTCAGAACTGGTCGTTGTTGGTCTTGGCGCCTCTTGTTTCCTGTGAGGGTGCGTTCGTAGTGTAGAGTCAAAGAGTGTGTGTGTTTTGAAATTGAGTTGTGTGTTGAGAATGTCGTTGGGGTGTGTTTTCGTGTGTCTGTATATTTCATATTGTTCTAGTGTGTTGAGTTTCTGGCTTTTTGGTTGGATGTGCAGTATTTCCATGTCTGTGTTGATGTCTCTGTAGGTCTGTCCAAACACGTTACAAAGAACACCTCCACATATGCAGAACACATCACAAATGCTAACCACACCTACAGAGACATCAACACAGACATGGAAATACTGCACATCCAACCAAAAAGCCAGAAACTCAACACACTAGAACAATATGAAATATACAGACACACGAAAACACACCCCAACGAAATTCTCAACACACAACTCAATTTCAGAACACACACACTATTTGACACAACTCTTCATCACATGAACGCACCCACACAACAGGCAGCGAAGTTGAGATAGCGCCGAGATCTAGTAGGCTCTGAGGATGGTGTCAAGTAGCACCGAAACAGCTGTAAGCCGCACATGCTTACATAATTAACACGAGTAAGATCGCCATTTAATCAATTATTTATGTACTTCTCATCTGGACATTGTGCTGTAACGAATCCTTCTTTCTTGCATGATTATTTTTCTCTTTGTTGCTTGTTGTAGGCTGTATGAGCTTGGCTTGCAGCCCCAGCTGACTCGTCTGTACCCCCAGATTGAGTACCCTGTGAGCAGAGGCACGCCCATGCTCTCTCCTCTCGTGCAATGGGAGCACTCTGAAGACTTCTTCGTAATGATATATAAGCAGGTAAGCTAGTTGAACTGAAGACAAGCCAAGGTCCAGTGGTCGTTGTTCACTCATTGTGCTTGGCAGAACCATCTGTCATACCTCATCCCTTGCTATTAGATATTATGTTCAAAATGCTTACTTACTTATTTACTTACTTACTTACTGGCTTTTAAGGAACCCACAGGTTCATTGCCACCCTCACATAAGCCTGCCATCGGTCCCTATCCTGAGCAAGATTAATCCAGTCTCTATCATCATATCCCACCTCACTCAAATCCATTTTAATATTATCTTCCCATCTACGTCTCGGCCTCCCTAAAGGTCTTTTTCCCTCCGGCCTCCCAACTAACACTCTATATGCATTTCTGGATTCGCCCATACGTGCTACATGCCCTGCCCATCTCAAACGTCTGGATTTAATGTTCCTAATTATGTCGGGTGAAGAATACAATGCGTGCAGTTCTGTGTTGTGTAACTTTCTCCATTCTCCTGTAACTTCATCCCTCTTAGCCCCAAATATTTTCCTAAGTACCTTATTCTCGAACAGCCTTAGCCTCTGTTCCTCATTCAAAGTGAGAATCCAAGTTTCACAACCATACAGAACAACCAGTAATATAACTCTTTTACAAATTCTAACTTTCAGCTTTTTTGACAACAGACTGGATGATAAAAGCTTCTCAACCGAATAGTAACAGGCATTTCCAATATTTGTTCTGCGTTTAATTTCCTCCCGAGTGTCATTTATATTTGTTACTGTTGCTCCAAGATATTTGAACTTCTCCACCTCTTAAAAAGATAAATTTCCAATTTTTATATTTCCATTTCGTACAATATTCTGGTCACGAGACATAATCATATATTTTTTGTCTTTTCGGGATTTACTTCCAAACCTATCGCTTTACTTGCTTCAAGTAAAATTCTCGTATTTTCCCTAATCGTTTGTGGATTTTCTCCTAACATATTCACGTCATCTGCATAGACAAGCAGCTGATGTAACCCGTTCAATTCCAAACCCTCTCTGTTATCCTGGACTTTCCTAATGGCATACTCTACAGCAAAGTTAAAAAGTAGAGGTGATAGTGCATCTCCCTGCTTTAGCCCGCAGTGAATTGGAAAAGTATCAGATAGAAACTGGCCTATACGAACTCTGCTGTTCGTTTCACTGAGACATTATTATTATTATTATTATTATTATTATTATTATTATTATTATTATTATTATTATTATTACTACTACTACTATTTTATTCTTATTATTAGAATTTTTCTACAATACAGTAGTTACCTTTCACCCAAAGAAATTTCGTTCATACACAGATCTCCATCCTCAGCATCTTCTTCAGTAAGATCTCGCCTAGACATACCCCTTCGGACGCCATCCATCCATTGTTCTCTTGGTTTGCCTCTTCTTCTCCTTCCCTCCACAGTTCACTCGAACATCATCTTCGGTATTCTTCCTTTTTCACCCTCTTCACGTGTCCAAACCATTTTAATCTTCTTTCTTCAATTACTTCATTAATGTCCGTTTCCACCTCCATAATGTCTGTAATTGTTTGATTTCTAATTGTTTATCATCATTATTATTATTATTATTATTATTATTATTATTATTACAGTGAAACCTGTTCAAATCGGAACCTGAATAATCCGGAATCCTATTTTGGAACAGTTGATTGGTCCCGGCGAAATTTGTATGTATTATGTGTAATTTTTCCTGAATAAAACGGAAACTGTCCAACGCGGAAACGGAAACTGTCTGCTACTGTTCAAAACGGATACAATATTTTGGACACACACTATATTTTGAAACAGCGTGTAATTTCAAGGAATATACGAAATATGTAGGTCACTAAGATAAAAACAAGTTTTCTTTGCAAAATTCTAGAGGGTACGAGAGTGTGTTGGCCTGACTATCATAAAGTTTATTACCCTGTTGACTAGGCAGACGAGTCCCTTCAAAGATTTTCAATGGTTCACACCTGTATACTGTCGTAGCTAGACAGAGCGCAAGTGTAGTGATTTCCAGGTAAAAAAAAAAAAGTTGCATAAAATGTGGCATTAACATTAAGTGATGAAGTAAAAGTTATCGAGATAAAGGAAAATTAGAAACAAAGTCTGTGTGAAATAATATTGAAGTACAGTTGTGGAAAACTCAGGTGTGACACTTAAAAAAATAAAGATCGTAATGAGTGAGTGGTGTGTGGCCAATATTGGTGACACAAAAGGAACCACAAAGCAACTGTTTATGTGGAAATAAATGAACTGTTGTGGGAGTGGGTTCTTCATGACCTTTCAAAGAACATACCGATTTCTGGTTCTATCCTGCAAAGCAAGCTATTGAATTGGGAAAGAAATTAAATAAACCAGAATTCAAGGCTTCTAATAGATGGCTCCTAGTCCAATTAATTAATAATGTGCAGTGATATGCAGTACAGTATTAGAGTATAGTGTTAGATATTAAATAGAATGAGATTAGTAAACTTTAGTAATGTTTAATGACTAATGAGTGAGTTACATAATATTTATACAGAAAATGAGATTTTAATCAAGATGATTCACCAACGTAATAAGCTACAGAAAGCTGATTTAATGTGATGAGTTTTAAATGGAATATTTTGTACTTCTTGCAGTTTGCGGCATGCCATTTTGTTTTTCATGTACATGAATGATAACGAATTCCATTTTAATGTCACACCTGAATAATACGGAAACCTGTCCACAACGGAAAAAAAATTAGGACCATGTCACTTCCGTCTTGAACAGGTTTCACTCTATTATTATTATTATTATTATTATTATTATTATTATTATTATTATTATTATTATTATTATTATTATTATTTTATTTTTTTAATTTAATTTTATTGAGCTTCCTCAAATTTCCATTGTCACCAGGGTATCTTCCGATATTTCTGATCCTCTCTCCTGGTAGTGGTTTAGCCTACATGTAACCCACTTCTGAGGTTGGAGTACCTGGAAGGCGGAGTTACATTACCCCGATGATATGATAGGATGATCATGATTATGTGGCGCTGGGAGAATGTAACCTAAGTTCCAGACCATAGATGAACACAGAATAATCGCCTTTTAAGGAAAACTTTCTATGTTCTAACCAGGAATCGAACTGTAGCCAGAAGAAGTTCTGCTCACTAGATCATGAGGCTGGTCGTATTATTATTATTATTATTATTATTATTATTATTATTATTATTATTATTATTATTATTATTATCATTATTATTATTACATTTTCATAATCATGTCCAACATATTTATAATCATTCCATTAGAATGCTCGGACTTATAAGGTCTATAACTTATTCTTTCTCTACCCCAGCTACTCTTGTAATTCTATACTATACATTAATCAGGTCTAAATTATAATATGCATCTGTCGCCTGGAATTCTATTACTTCTACTGATTCTTGTAAATTGGAAATCATCCAAAGAAAATTTATGTCCCTATGTGCTTTTAGGTTTTTGCCAAATTCATCTGTTTTCAATTACATGAGCGTACTTGTAAATATTTTAACTTTTCTAGCCTTTATGCTAGACGTCTTGAGCTTGACTACTTATTCTTTCGTAAAGGGTGATATTGATTGTGAATCCTTCATAAGCAATATCTACCTTCAGGCCCCTTCGAATTGTTTAAGATTTCAAAAGCTTTTTTATACCTTTAAGCCTAAATTTCTCTCTCCAGTTGTCAGATGCATGAAAGCTGCCAATTTACATTATATTAATTCAGATCCGTTTAATGTATAGTTTGTTGTTTGGCTAATCTTATATTAGCACATTTATTTTTAACTTCGTTTGTGTTGTATTTAACTTTTCTGTATCATGTATGTTTGTAATTATCTATTCATTTTGTCATTATTGTTTATTTGTATTTGTCTCTAATTTTAATAATTATTTGTGCTATTTACTTTGTTGCATTTGGTCAATGATTAATGTAGACTATTTTATTGTTTGTATTTCATCTCATTGCCATTTTCTGTCATTCACTCTCATCATCATTTGTTGTTTTGTTTTGTTCTGTATCATGCTCAACTGTAATTGGCCTGTGCTTTTGTTTTGCACATTAATATTCTAAAAAAATAAATAAATAAATAAATAAAAATTATTATTATTATTATTATTATTATTATTATTATTATTATTATTATTATTCACGGTATTCTCTTCAAGGGCAGGTCTTTCACTACAAACCCAGCATTCTCCAATCTTTACTATTTTCCACATTATTATTATTATTATTATTATTATTATTATTATTATTATTATTATTATTATTACATTGTTGTTGTAATAATGATTGTAGCAATGTTTGTTCCAAGTCATTTGTTATAGTTGTACCTAATATTTCGTGTTGGTTCGCAGGCAAAAGGCAAGGCTAGTGAGCGCCACCTGACTGTGTCCTGGGAGGACAAGTCCAAGCAGTTTCTCTCCGGCAGTGTTATAGATGGCAGGAATGTCTTCCCCGCGATGGGCTTCATCGTAAGTTGAACCTACTGCAATGCTTCTTATGACATTAAGGCAGAAATAGGAAAGATTGTGATGCTGCAGAAAGTGAATTTCATAATCTCATCATCCCATGATAGCGAGAAAAAAAATTGTTTTGGGCATTGTATCTTCTGTGTACAGTGACTTTTTTCTAGACTAGAGGTTCTCAATCTTTTTCAACGACGTACCACTATTTTTAATTTAGGACATTGGCTGTACCACTAACCAAATTTATTATGGGAAAAGTCATATGTTGTTCCCAGGGTTATAATGAATGTTTCTGTGCTGAAATATCAGTAACTTATAGTTTATTTATTTGTGAGTGTTTAATTAGGGACTCGAACCCAGACCACCTGCACGACAGGCTGAAAGTCTGACCACTGAGCCACCGCAGGGGACTTCATTGTTGATGATTATTTACTTCAACCTTGTAAATAGATCTACAAATACACTTCGGTCAGTGAGGACAGGAATGGTGTGATATCCCATCAGCTTAGCCAGCTGATGTCACAACAACTTCCTCACTTTTATAGCTATGTTAACAAAATTTTGGTGAAGCATGCTCCACACAGTGTAGAATTGTTTTAAATGGTTGATAGAAAAATGATACGAATCAACCGAGTTTTTCCACCAAGCTCCTCAATTGACCAATAATAAAAAACATTCAAACATATTATTGAAATCATTTTATATTCAAACACATTATTGAAATTATTTTACTTACTTTTCCATTGTATAAAACTTTGAAAACAGCTATATATTTTTATATTTCACGATAATTTATAGACTAGACTAATATTTCATGTTCGTTCACAGATACTAAAACAAATGCTCATAGACAACAACACACCACAAGAACACATCGAAGAAATCATCCAAATTACAGACATCATAACAAAGCAAGACTATTTCACACACAACAACAAATACTACACCCAAACAGAAGGATTGCCAATGGGATCACCCATATCCAGCATACTAGCAGAGATATTTTTACACAACATAGAACAAACATACATACTCAACAATGAACACAACAAATATGCAGACAACATAATATACTGGCACAGATACGTAGACGATATACTCATACTATACAAAGGAGACAAACGACAAATACACAAACTACACCAATACATAAACAAATTACACCTAAAACTTCAATACACACTGGAACTCGAAAACAATAACTCCATAAATTTCCTAGACATCACCATAACAAAAGTTGACAACAAACACACCTTCAAAATATACAGAAAACCAACCACCACCACACACATACACAACACATCTAACCACCCCACACAACACAAACATGCTGCATTCAGGACAATGGTACACAGACTACTGAACATACCCATGAGCCAACAACACTACAATGAAGAAGTGAACACGATCAAATACATAGCACAAGAAAACGGTTACAACCCAAACATAATAGACAACATCATAAGGAAGACAAAACAAAAACTTAACAAACACAAAAACACGCAAAACACAACACAAATACAAGAACACAAGAAATACATCACACTAACATATGAAAACAAAAGCACACATAAGATCATAAAGCAGAAATACAACATCGCATACAGAACAGAAAACACACTACAAAGACATCTCAACACACAAACAAATAGATACGACCACACAGGCGTATACAAACTCACATGTAATAGTTGCGACAAGTTCTACATTGGACAGACAGGCAGATCATTCCAAACATGATACAAAGAACACATTAAAGCAATAACCAGAGGACACAATGCATCTACATACGCCGATCACATAACCAATGCTAACCACACATACAATAACATAAATACAGACATGGAAATCCTACACATACAACCCAAGAACCAAAAACTCAACACACTAGAACAATATGAAATATACAGACACACTAAAACACACCCGATCAAATTCTCAACACACAGATCAATTTCAGTACACACACACTATTTGACTTCACTTTTCAACACCTTTCAACAATCAAACACACCCACATAACAGGCAGAGAAGTTCGAAATGACGCCGATATCTAGTAAGCTCTGAGGATGGTGTGATGAAGCACCGAAACAGCTGTAAGCCGCACAAACTTACATAATTAACACGAGTAAGTCAACTACTTAATCAATTACTGATAATTTATATTTCTATTTCACACTTAAAGTACCTACCACCAAACACTGGCTCACATATCATCAGTGGTGCGCGTACCATAGGTTGAGAACCGCTGTCCTAAACTATAGGTTGGAATTTTTCGTATCCAGTATGTTACGAATAAATTTATCGTAGGATGAGGTATATGTAACTAATAACATGAGAAATAAAATTGTTATAGATAGTATAAAATGTCTAATGAGAAAATAGGTATGTGTGTGGCATATTGTTTATTCTTTACAGTGTGAAACTTTGTTTATATTATGTTTCACACTGCTTAAGTCTCGGAAAAATCCATATACAGTACTCTCCATATTAATTTATTATTTCTGTTATACGTTTCTCGTATATTCGTTTTTTATACTTATAGAATCGTATTTTAAACCAGAGATACGAAATGTCATTTATAGCCTATGTTCTAAATCAATTTTGCTCGAAATGTGTTTGCTGTTGAAAATGTAAGAACTCGAAAATACAACACGTGTTCATTGTTAAGATGCGACCCACTTTGAAATTCGTGGAAATTCGTAACTGCCCATGCTTGCCTCCAACAATCTTCTGTCCTTTAATGACGCTGTTACTGCATTAGAAACAGTGAAACATTTTGTAATACCTACGCCATGATGTAACTGAATAAATTATACAGTAGAACAGTTGTCACAATTTGAGGGCATGGTTTATTCCTCAGGAGCATCATCATCCTGTCAAGTACTAGTTCCAAAAGAACTGTACGGCCTGAAAAAGCGATTTCATAGATCGACCAAGTGACCGTTTCCCATTTGGACGATACTTCATTATTGCCTTAGGGATCCTGGATGAAACCATTCTTGAGACGTGTTCCTTCCAGTTTAACTGATATCTGGAGATATAGTCCAGTATTGGTGACACATTAAGTTCTTGAAGGATATTTTCATTTTTCTTCCGATCCCATTTAGTGTAGCCAGCTGTTCGGCGCATGAATCTCATCTCGCAAGCTGTTAGTCTGCTTTCATCTTTTGTCCTTATAGTCCACGCTTCACTCCCATAACATAGGACTGGTCCTCAGGAGCAAACAATTCAAAATAACTGACGTTTTGTAAAATAGTCCCATGTTATTAATTAAAGATCTCATTGGAAGAACGATGTATGTCATGTCGTAAATGTTTTTGGATTGGAATTTGAAATTAAATATATGAGCCAGCATTGGCTATAAGCAGCTAAGATTTCCTAGAAATAATTTTACATTGTTTAAGAATATGCGTTATAAATTTCAGTACTGCATTAGACTGAAAAATGACTTAACTGTGAAGTTATAAATTTCAGTACTGCATTAGACTGAAAGATGACTTAACTTTAAGTTATAAATTTCAGTACTGCATTAGACTGAAAGATGACTTAACTTTGAAGTTATAAATTTCAGTACTGCATTCGACTGAAAGATGACTTAACTTTGAAGTTATAAATTTCAGTACTGCATTAGACTGAAAGATGACTTAACTGTGAAGTTATAAATTTCAGTACTGCATTAGACTGAAAGATGACTTAACTTTAAGTTATAAATTTCAGTACTGCATTAGACTGAAAGATGACTTAACTTTGAAGTTATAAATTTCAGTACTGCATTAGACTGAAAGATGACTTAACTTTAAGTTATAAATTTCAGTACTGCATTAGACTGAAAGATGACTTAACTGTGAAGTTATAAATTTCAGTACTGCATTAGACTGAAAGATGACTTAACTTTAAGTTATAAATTTCAGTACTGCATTAGACTGAAAGATGACTTAACTGTGAAGTTATAAATTTCAGTACTGCATTCGACTGAAAGATGACTTAACTTTGAAGTTATAAATTTCAGTACTGCATTAGACTGAAAGATGACTTAACTTTAAGTTATAAATTTCAGTACTGCATTAGACTGAAAGATGACTTAACTGTGAAGTTATAAATTTCAGTACTGCATTAGACTGAAAGATGACTTAACTTTAAGTTATAAATTTCAGTACTGCATTCGACTGAAAGATGACTTAACTTTGAAGTTATAAATTTCAGTACTGCATTAGACTGAAAGATGACTTAACTTTAAGTTATAAATTTCAGTACTGCATTAGACTGAAAGATGACTTAACTTTAAGTTATAAATTTCAGTACTGCATTAGACTGAAAGATGACTTAACTGTGAAGTTATAAATTTCAGTACTGCATTAGACTGAAAGATGACTTAACTTTGAAGTTATAAATTTCTCTTGCGAAAATTTTTATTAAATTGACTTAACTTGTTCTCCAGATATAGTCTCCAAATATTATATCAGATGCTATTATTTTTTTAGACTTCCATAAAAACGTATAAATGAAGTTTTACTGTACATTTTAACGAAGAAATTAAGTGCTACATATTACAGAACTTGACTGTGCTTTCCAACAGGAAATCGTGTGGGAGACTTTCGCACTAGTGACTGATCAAGTGTATACAGACTTCCCGGTTGTTTTCGAAAATGTGCGTTTCCACAGACCCGTGGACATCCCTAAACAAGGTAAGTGAGTCTATGGGAGGTTAAATTAGCAGGTATTCTTCAAAATATCGTCATGGTTATTATTATCTGAATAGTCTCTCTATTTTATGAGGAATACCGGAATTGAATAAAAATTACAATTACAATTGAGGGGTTTGCCGGAAGAAAGGCGGATAGACCTCTACGCCCTTCTTCGGGAAAACGGTTTAAAATGTAGTGAATAATCCGCTAATTATAGTAGCGAAATTTTGTTTTGATTGTACTGTACATACCTGCAGGACAGGGCTGCATGCGTGCGTGCGTGCGCGATTTAGTCAACCAGTCTACAAGTAGAGCTAGTGCTGCGCGTTACCGCATACTGTACTGTGTGTGTTTTCTCTTGGTAGAGACTAAGCAAATATATATAGTTCAATTTAATCAGTCCAGTTGTTTTCTTTGACTGCTTTTTGTGTTCATTATTGTCCTTGCTTTAAGAGTAAACAAACTTATGAAACTCGTAGATTCAGACGGAAATATTTTATGTTCTATAAAGAGAATTGTTACAATATTCAAAATTTTGGGCTTATTGTTATCCGGATTATACAAAGAGTAAATTTTATTTATTTATCTTCACACAAAATGGAGATTTTCTTTTTCTGTTCTATTCAGAGATTTTGCTTTGCGTACTTAATGTCTACTCAGTATATCTGAAATAATGTAAATTACTTTAGAAGTACATAATAAATTTCATAAAATGTATCTTTGTTTCAATTCCGTGTGCAATTTAAATCTGAAATCTACATTAAATCCCCTAAACAAACCATTATATGGATAAAGGGCGTATAGACCGAAGTTTTATATGGTACAAATATAAGGAAATTTAATAATATAAATTGCCTAAATGCTACAAAACATTTATACTCGCTAAGATTTTGAATTTAATGTATAATTTTGTTCACTATCTGTATAACATTTTATTCAGGTGCGTTTTAAAATCTTAGATTGCCTGTATCTCAATTCACCATATTGACGTATACGCCCTTTTTCCGGCAAACCCCTCAATTACTATCTTCTCGTCTATGAATAGCCTAAAAAAAGTGTGATAAAGAATTACATTTATTTTATCGTTTATCAAAGGCGTCATTTGGACGGGATAGGACAATTGCCCCCCTTCCATCAGTTTAAGATTCGTTAAAAAAACTACGTAAAGATTAATTTTTGGTTTTACAGGATTTATCTGAAATGGTAATAATTGTTATTAGAGGAGAAGAATTCGCTCCAGCACCAGGGATGGAACCCAGGCCCTTAGTTCTACGACCAAACACTCTAGCCACTGAGCTATGCCGAAGTTCAATCCACAACAGCGGATCGAATCCATCTCCTTTAGTGTTTATCCCTTTGTAGCTCTACTCCATGTTCGACATATACAGGGTTAGTTAAAAGTCCCGCACCACCTAAATAACTTTTGAAGCAGTTATATGAAACTTGGTATGTGAGGATAACCATATGCTAAGAACTCAATAATGGTATTACCGAGTTTTTTCTACTTCCGGTTTAACCTGAAGTAACTCCAACTCTCTTATTTTAAATGGAACACCCAATATATTATTCTATTTTTGAATAGTGCTCATTAAGAGCTTTTCAAAAAGTACCTACACTCGATACTTCTGTACAAATTCAGTTTTACTAAGTCAAGAAAACAGAAAAGTGTATCGAATATTAAAATAATAAAATACTCCTTCCTTAACAAAAACAAAACAAAGCTAGCTCAACTTCTAAATTATGTGTTCAAATTGGTAGCCCTCAGCTGCTTTACAATGTGTCACTCAATCATAGAAACCATTTAAGGAATGATTTAACTAGGCTTTAGGAATATCTTGCACCACTTCCATTTTTATTTAGCAACACTGAATTTGTACACAAGTATCGAGTGTGGGTACTTTTTGAAAAGTTCCTAATGAGCTTTATTCAAAAATAAAAATATATATTTGGGTGTTCTATTTAAAATAAGAGAGTTGGAGTTACTTCCGGTTAAACCGGAAGTAGATAAACTCGGTTAGACCATTATTGAGTTCTTAGTATATGGTTATCCTCACATACCAAGTTTCATGTCACTGAACCACATGCTTCAAAAGTTATTTAGGTGGTGCGGGTCTTTTAACTAACCCTGTATATTGACATTATATTAAGTCAACTGCCATTATACAAGGAGCGCAGTGGCGCCTACTTATATGGGCCCATGGGGCCCAAACCCACCCAATGGCTGCGTTCAGCCGGGACAGCGCTAATTCAGCTACCTATTCATTTTTGCTGAGTTACAGCAGCTGTGAGGTCCTGAACGACCATTGCAAAATGTCCGCTGTGTTTACAAAGAAACACGCTGCTATTGTTACATCTACTCCGGAATATATGATACCATTGGTTGTTGCCTACCCCCTCCACTTTCGCTGGCTAGCAGCAGACTTGCAGTGAAAAAAATTTTGCTACGAAAAACAGCGCCCGCTATGTCAGCGCTGTCGGCCAGCAAGGCGTTCAATGCTGTCGCTATTTCAGCGCTACCTCAGCGCTGTCCCGGCTGAACGCAGCCAAGAATTCGTCATGTTATTATTATTACTTCTATTTATGGGATTATTTATTTTAACTTATAACTCAACTGTCTGAGCCCACTCAATGTTTTCTAAAAGTTGGTGCCACTGAAGGAGCGCACTCAGTTGAGTGACTTGGTGGCTGGGATTCCACAGTAGATGCACTGTTGGGCGAAGAATCTACGTAAAGGTTAACTTTTGGTACTAAAGAATATATCTGTTATAGTAACAATTGTTGTTAGAGGAGAAAAACACTACAGGAGATGGATTCGATCCGCTGCTGTGGATTGAACTTCGATGTAGCTCAGTGGTTTGAGCGCTTGGTACGTAGAATCAAGGACCCAGGTTCGATCCCGGCGCTGGAGCGAATTTTTCTCCTCTAATAACAATTAAAAAAAAAGTTAATAACTGGTAGTAGGCCTACTGCTACAGAAAAAATTGTGTGAACTGTACCTTTAATATTACGATATTCATATAATTGCGGTTGTTATCATCTTTTATTTTGTGAATACTGGTTGTTAAGTACAGAATCACAATTTTATATTGTCGTACTTCCCTCACAGGGGACCTGGAGTTGGGTGTAATGGTTCAGAAAGGCAGTGGACGGTTTGAGGTGACACATAGTGGGTCTCTCGTGGTGAGTGGTGTGGTGCTCACTTCTGACAAGATCTCGCAACAGCTGGCTGTTCTGCAGCCACTCAACCAAGATGGCAGCGAGCTGTCATCCCAGGATGTGTACAGGGAGCTGAGTCTGCGAGGCTACAACTATGAGGGCCAGTTCCAGAGCATCGCGTCTCTGCATGCTAGAGGTGAGCACCACAAACTAGAAATATTAGCTTGATGCATCAGTTCGTTGCGTTTTTGTTCATGACAACACTGCGTTGCTAAGAGATAGTTTATCGTTTGTCACTTGTCATTTGTTATTTGTGAGTGTTGTGTTTGTAATTGCGGGTTTGAAGATAGTTTGTGCTATTTCTGGGGTAAAGAAGATAAACTGTCGAGTGGAAAAAAAGAAAAATACGAATACTTGCGACATATTCCTCTGCTTGAGTTTAATAAAAGAGTATGATATGATATGATATATTTATTCCACCAGCTTACATCGGTCGTGATGGCTCTTCACATTTCTGTATACAGTGCCATCACTCCCTTGGATACATGAATTTCTGCTTACGCCTTTTCTAAACCCCCGGCTATTACATATAACTGACCCTGATCACTTTTCTATCATGTCCCTCACCTCTGTTTCCCTCCCTTCTTCTTATATTTAACCTTCCCTTTCCTAGTTATCTATCTTATTCTTACTAATCACAATTAACTAAACAATGACTTCTCTCAATCTCTTATTAATTGTTCCGAACATTGTTTACATTAGTTGAACTCTTCCATAGTTGTTAACTTATTTATTCACTTGAATCACTAACATTCACTAACCACTTATTCCCATTAATCTAATCTGTATATTTTCAGACGAAGTAGTTTCTAAAGTTTCATTACCTTTCCATTCCCACTTTCGTTATTATATTTGTATCACTACTTACTTATTATCACTCTCTGGTTATTACTTGTATCTTACCCTTTTTCACTATTATTCCCTTGCCTTGCCGTCTTTCCTGTCACTATCACTCATGCATACTATTTTTCACTTTATCACTTTCCTATGTCTTGTCACTCATGCACCAACCTCTTAAGTTATAACTTTTCTGTCCCTTGCTTCTTCCCACTGACAAACCTCTATTCGGTGTCCCTAATGTTACTTTATCCCTTCCAGTTCTTGAAGAATCTTGTCTTCATCTTCTTTATCTCCCGATCCCTTTTGTAATTGCTGACCCATATTTGTTCTTCCAGCTGGATTCACTGAACTCTTTTTGCTGTTCTCAGCTCCTGTATGCCGTCCTTCTGTTCTCCCCTGTCTATCTGATGTCGTCATCATAATTTCAGTGCAAGTCTCTTGTTTCTTCTTTAATTGCTTGTTGACATCCTCGTCTGCTGCTGTTGCTGCGCTATGCATTCCTCTGGTCGCTGGCCTCTCTTCCTGGTTCATGTTACTCGCTGACTGGTTAATTCCATCGCTTGCTATTCTTTCCTGTGTGATGACCTCTCCACCTTCTAATTTTTCAAATAGTTCTCCCATCGTGTTTAATATCAAAGAGTAAAGGCAGCAGAGGCGACTTGAAAAATTTGTGCCGTGTATTGGGAAAATGCCATCAGGAAAAGCACTGCAAGAAAATGATTCTTTCATTTCAACACACAACACCCCATACAAAAGTTAGTGTCCATCCACAGAAGATGGCTTCCCAGGAATGTAACCATAACTGCTGACATTTATTGCCAACAATGTAGAAGCCTAGTGGCCGCAATTGAAGGAAAACACCGGGAAGACTGCACCAAGTGCAGCTGCAACACAATAATGCATGCTCGCACTCCACTAGCATGACCAAAATAGTTATCCAGGAGTTTGGTTGACAGGTGAATCCACATTCTCCATATTCTGGCGATCTTGCGCGTTCAGATTTCGACCCTTTTTCTTTCTATATCCAACAATCTTCAATGGAACTGCTTTGGTAACGAAGATGCTTTACAAACTTGGCTTGACGACTTCTTTAACTCCAAACCAGCAGATTTCTTCAGTCATAGAATCGAAAACTATTCCAGCGTTGGCAGAGAGTCGTAGATAATGTAGAAGGTTAATTTAATTTCTATCTTCTATTCATCTCATAAAAAAACTTTTGTCGCAGTGAGAAAATGCTACCATCTCTTGCATCAACCCAGTGCATTCCAGTGGTGTGGTTTAATTCTGGTACCATACTTTGCTTTTCATTGTGTTACTTTGGTTCATTTATTTTGGAAATTGTTGGATTGAGACGAGTTCAGATTTTTCTCTTGGATTGTATCTTCTGTGGTCAGGATTGATATGGGTTGCAATGGTTGGTTTGAGTTGGTATATATCAGTCCCCTAACTGTCCATTGTGCAACTCAAACCAAGAAATGGATTCGGAACACCTCAAAATCTGTGCTTCAGTGGCTGGTCATGATAATATCTTTGAAAAATATTGGAGTGCAAGAGGTCAAATTACTTTATTGTCAAACGCCTGGGATTAGAAAACAACAACAACTTTAAGTGAACCCACACCAATATGTTAAAATTGACCAAAAAATCGTTTTTTTTTTTATTTTCATAAAATGAGATTCGACATTACACAATTATGAATGTTGTTATATGTGGTTTGTATATGTTCAGTCATATTTAAATTTCCCAGGTTGTCTTTAAGGGTAACCCAGTCTTACTAATCTTAACCTATGTTAAATAATGGTTTTTAGTGCAGTTTTTCTTAGAAAGCATTGAGGGTACAGTAATCATTATCATCTTCCTAACAAGTATTGGGCCAAGTGGCCTGTTACGGTCTCAAACTAGAATTTTCAGACCATCTCTTCTTTGTACGGTCTAGAGATCTTTTGCCATATAGATGGTAATGAAACAGTGCTTTTGGAATTCTGCATCGATTCATTCGTTCGAGATGACCCTTCCACTGAAGTTGATATTTGCTGATGAACTGTATAATGGGTTCTATTTGAAGTTCTTGCATTATGTCCTCATTTTTTTTATGATCCCAGCGAGTATATTCAGCTGTTGCTCTCATAAACCTCATCTCACTTGCTGTTATTCTACTGACATCTTTAGTCTTCACAGTCCACGCTTCACTACCATAGCTTAATACTGGCTGTGCTAAGGTTTTATACAAGCCTATTCTTGTGTGTCTTTGTACTAGTGAGGGTTTCATGATTTTATTAATGATCCCCATTGTTTTATTATATTTACATATTTTTTCTGCAATATCTACTTCATCATAAGGTGATAGTGTATAGCCAAGATAAGTGAAGGTATTTACTCTTTCTATTATTTTATTATTCAAACAGATTTTGCTTTGTACAGGGAATTTCCCACAAAATGACATGATTTTCGATTTTTCAATATTAATTTCCATGTTATATTTTTCACTGACCTTATTTAAATTGTGTACTGAATATTGTAAATCATCTTCAGTTGATGCCATGAGAACTAAATCATCAGCGAAAAGTAAAGCATCACGCTGCAAATTTCGATTAATTGGAATAAATCCATGTCTTGTCTGTCGCCAATCTTGAATGATTCTATTTATATATATATATATATATATATATATATATATATATATATATATATATATATATATATATATATATATAATAAACAGAAGTGTTGAAAGGCCACAGCCTTGTCGTACTCTACTATAAATGGGTCGCCACTGTGAAAGTTTATTGTTGCTTCGAATTGCTATGATGGTTGTTATATATATATTGTAAATATTTTGTATAATCTGTTGAGGTACTTGATCATCTGCCAAAATCTGAAGTAATTTATTCCGATTGACTTTATCGAAAGGATAACCACATGCATAGATCAAAAATAGACTACTATCTCCTGTCCTCTCTTCTGATCAAGTGAACTAGGTGCACGGGACTGTTTTTATTGTCAGAACAGTACCTCCTGTCCCTGCCTTACGAGTATGACTGAGTAAATAAAGCACATGGGACGACAGGTAGGTCGCTACCCTCACTGCCCCACCCACTACCATCCTGATTTCCAACTTGAAATCACACTGTTTTCTTCTATTGGTTCTAAAGTCTCTAAGCCTAATGATGGCGTTATTGCACTTATCCACTGTCAATAGTCTTACAGTCTTACTAATAAACCGTGTATAGTTTTTATACGAGACTTATGCAGAGTTGAGACAGAAAACGTTACTAATAAACCGTGAATAAGCTATGGACGTATAAACAGGCTGTAACTATACAATGGGAATTGCTTTGCAGTAGTTATATACACGAAACCCCTTGTTTAAGCGTTGTATATAGGGAAAAAATGGCCGCCCCTCTAACAGCTGTTCGTATCGACTGTCATTTTATGATGATGGTTACCTTGTAACCACAGAAGAACAAACCAAAGATCATAGAATTATTAGAATAATATTGCTGTAGCTTGTACTCTTTGACAAAAATGTAGTGTGGTAATCGATTAGAGCCAGTTGTACTATCGATATTTAACACGCCACACGAGAGCGCTCTACCGGATGCAGTAGAGAACCTCAGATATTCTATTATCTTTCGTAACGAAGTAATGACGAAACTATGATGTAGCTGTGTAACAGTTATACTGTTATACACGACGTATGTAGTGATTATTAGTAAGGAATTTACACACGACTTATAAACGAGCTACTCATTGTATAAGTATAAAACAGTTAAACGTCTGTATATAGAGTTTTTATTAGTAAGACCGTTACTATAATTATGTTAAATCTATTCCCTTTAGTATTCCATTAATCTTACTGAGGTAAGTTAAATTGCCACATTTTTATTACAACAGTTTTGTCGTAGGCTACTTGCAATGTAATGTGCGGACATACGTGACGTCATATAGGCCTATTACGTCACCCAACTTATTGATCGGAAAAATAACGTCTCTTCCTTGGATCCTACCAACAATTAGCTTATAACCTTAACATTTATTTTTCTAAATATAATATACAGGGTGTAATGAGTATAAGTGCCATTATTTTAACTGACTATTACACTCTTACTACGTCATACTACTTTTGACCAATAAAACGGTACGAAAGGACGTATTTCAACCAATCATGGCTGCTTATCGCACAATTTTATCGCGTCCCTAGCATTTGTTTCTTTGTTTGCCAACATTTGAAACTGCACTGGTCTGGACGTCAATATATATATATATATATATATATATATATATATATATATATACAAGAACAAGAATTAATAAAAATCACTTATCATACCTATGCATCTTCTGAAATCCGATTTACAAATAAATGAAGAGCACCATTCGGAAATCCTGAATAAGTTGAATACACCATGTAGGCCTAAATCAACGAGTTCCACTTCTATTACGCACACGTCCAATATAACATCAACTGAACCACCAACCATATTCAAATTTGAAAATTGTACATTCAATAATTATTCCTTTTATAATTATTCATTCGGAAATTCTGAATAAGTTGAATACACCATGTAGGCCTAAATCAACGAGTTCCACTTCTATTACGCACACGTCCATATAACATCAATTGAACCACCAACCAAATTCAAACTTGAAAATTGTACATTCAATAATTATTCCTTTTAAAATTATTCATGTTTATTTTGTATGTCATCGTCGTTAATTAAAACTTTTCTAACACTTGTGTATATTAGTTAGGTTATGTTATAGCTTCTGCTATATGATATTATGGATAGTCACGTATCGGAGATTGTTTAATATCAAGATTTATTGAAAATCATCTGCCAAGTGACGTTGATTACTGGGATCCGGATGATTGAAGTGGAATGTTGCATTTTAATAAAAATGAAACTGAATCAACAAAGCCTTCTTGACTAGTAACATTGCCTTCGTGTACAATAGATCGAGAACTTCTCGACGAGAAGACATTGCTCAATACTGCCATCTAGCATGCATCTAGCGTAATATTTGTAATGTTGAGATGGTACAATAATACATTTGAAGACAGTTTTGTATTTTCGTAAGTTAATTAATATTTTATTGTATTGGAGTACTTCGTTACTTCTAATCTTTATATACTTTCTTCTATTCGTGTAATAGTCAATTAAATCCCACTCGAGTTTTGATTTTCTCTACATAAATCAAAACGTCTAGTGAGATTACTGTTGATAATTATTCATGTCATAAGGAAGGAAAATTGTCCTCACAATTGTTCTCTAATTGCAGTATTTAACGAATTGTTAAAGTTTACAATGCTCCATTTCTTATTGTACACTCTTAGACAAAAAAATGACCGGGCTTCAGATTCTATGTGCTTACATTACACGAGCGCAATAAAGATCACGCTCACAAGTACCATACGTAATTTTATCCATGACCATAACCAAAAAATTATGTGTTATAAAAGAAAATATGTTGAAAATAAGTCCTAATGTAATCACATATCATGACATGGATTTTAGAATCGATACGTTACTAGGTAGGTCATGATGTAGGAGGCCATGATTAGTGAAGAATGGTATCTAAGGCGTTGGATAAATAACAAATTATAATTAATTATACAGGGACATCATTTTATTTTTACTAACATTTTTAATATTAACTTGCCTATACCTCTGACTCAACGCCGTTTGCTACCCCATCCACGACTGGAGTTCGATGATACTGGCGTAATATACAAACAAGTCACTTTACTAGGTATAGGAGGGAAGAAAAGTAGTTCATCCATTTACGTAAACTAGGATATATTGCACTTTTGAGTTTGATAATTTTCATTAGGTTTTTGTTTAATCAAAATACAGTACAGTATTAACAATGAGTGTTTTTACTCACGAACTGAGCTGTTCATGTGGACGTATTCATTATGCAGTGTATATTATACTGTTACAGCACATTAGCGTACAATATAGAGAATGAAGTTAAATTGAAAAACAATCATAATATGGATATTTAAACACATTTTTGAAAATGGTGGCCGTTCATTTCGATGCAGGCTTCAGTTCTAATGTGCATATTATCGCACTATAGACTATTGTACCTAATCCCAATTACCAATTTCGTTCTTCGTGCTAGTAACTCATGTTGAAATAATTCTGTACCTACTCTATAAAAGAGTACCTTACGTACTGTAAATTCAATCTTCACTTCTGCCCGATCCGAAAAGATAAAATTACTCAGACATACTATCTACTGTCCGTCCAAGTGGTTATGTCGTAAGGTCGTAGAAATGGAGATAATTACGTGACAGTTAATTACTTAACGAGGCCCTTTTATTTAAATTATTTTAAACAGTTGTATGATATTACGTAGACGTCCAATTCCTAACAGAAATTAATGTTTTCAGAAAAGAGCTAAGACAGCCCAGCCACTAGCTGGCGAATAAAAGCTGGTGGGGGAAACGGGGATACGACGTAGGCA
The DNA here is from genome assembly GCF_040183065.1 of Periplaneta americana. Lineage (NCBI taxonomy): Eukaryota > Metazoa > Arthropoda > Insecta > Blattodea > Blattidae > Periplaneta > Periplaneta americana. Next base: position 4,757,241 of record NC_091118.1, read on the forward strand.
AATTTACGACAGTACCTGTGCGAAAATGATTCAATATTGAAAGCTCTTTCATCACTGGAAAACGCGAACATATTTTTGGAACGTACTGTTTACTATGACCGTAAGGCTACTATGGCTGTATATGCGGTCTTGGATCTGTGTGGAGGACGGTTCAACTTGATTAGTAGAAGGGGTGGGAGTGAAGTACATTCAAAAACTCAGGTACAATAAAAATTGAAGTAAAAATAAAATGATGTCCCTGTATAATTTTAATGTATATATATACTTTTTTCATTTTAAATGTGTATTTTCATCTTTTTGAAATTTCAGGGATTATTTAGAAGTGTTCACGGGACTAATGTCATTAAAATAATTTCACATTTTACTTCTGTAAACTTATGAGGAATTTTAAAACGTAATTAATCATCGTCTCTGTTTAGCTAAGTTGGCTAACGCTTGTTGTTATAAAATCCTATAAACCTAACTTCGCAGGCTCAAGTCTTCTCGCCTCGCAAAAGGTAAATTATTACAAATTAAAAAAAATATACATATTACATCATATGGGTGCAATGCACAAATTACAACAATTACCTCTTAAACAATGGTGTGTCATTGGTTTGCTGTTTGGCAGTGGAGATTCTATTACAAAATTCACATGGAATTATCTTAAGGAACTTCACATTAATTTTGATTATGTAATGTCCGTCCTTACAAATATTATCAAGGATTCTCTTCAAATATTACATCATCATCTCTATTTCAATTAATGAACTTATATTTGCCTTCACCAATTAACTTTCTTTTTTCTTTAATATATCACATCACGTTATATTGTACATGTTTATTGTATACAGGACCCTTGTGGTCACTCAAATTCTTTGAGCTGATGTCTATAATTTAGAAATTTATTAGAGAAAAGAGAAGGAGATTGAGTGTATGCATATTTAAGAAATGGTAATAAAGAAATAGAGGTAGTGACATCTAGTAACTAATATATTAACTTCTTGAGTAATTGAATAGTTCAATGGAAAAGCATACGTGTGTACCCGGGTACTAGGAAAATACTAATGAACTGTGAGATAAAGTTCAAACTGTGAGGTGAAGTCTTTATCTCACTAGTGGAATAAAGTAATGTTGAATAAAAGCCTACTTTACAAACGCAAAATTATTTAGTAAAGGCATGTTTTTCTTTATGGTCATGAATAAAAACATCTTTCGTTTTGTCAGTTAATACTATCACTCCGATTATATCTTGCAATGAGTTTTTTCACACCAATTATTCTTGTTCCATTGCATAATTTTGGTAGGTCAATATTTCGCAATATATATATTTTTTATTGGGTTATTTTACGACGCTGTATCAACATCTAGGTTATTTAGCGTCTGAATGATATTAAGGTGATAATGCCGGTGAAATGAGTCCGGGGTCCAGCACCGAAAGTTACCCAGCATTTGCTCGTATTGGGTTGAGGGAAAACCCCGGAAAAAACCTCAACCAGGTAACTTGCCCCAACCGGGATTCGAACCCGGGCCACCTGGTTTTGCAGCCAGACGCGCTGACCGTTACTCCACAGGTGTGGACATTTCGCAATAGTAGTATTGCTGAATGAATAGTAAATTATTATTATTATTATTATTATTATTATTATTATTATTATTATTATTATTATTATTATTATTATTATTATTAAGCCAATGCTCCAGACTATAGCAACTCAGCCTTTAGTGTTCTAGGCTCCCAATATATTTGTCCATTCGTCCCGTTCCAGAATCTGTGAAGTGCAGTGCATTCCCTAAGATGGTCGCAGTTCATGATGGCAGTATTAAATTATGTGTTGGCAGTCCTTATGGTTTCAAAGAATTCAAGAATGCTGTTGGTAAAACACAGCCTGCTCACTATCTATAACTGTCTTGAGAAACTCATAATATGGTTCTGGACTGCGCAAAGATAATATTTATTGCATAAATTGTCAAAATTTGGTCTTCATCAAGTACCAACAATGTTATTTAACGCTGGCCTTCTATGCCCAAGGTTGCGGGTTCGATCCCGGGCCAGGTAGATGGAATTTAAGTGTGCTTAAATGCGACAGGCTTATGTCAGTAGATTTACTGGCATGTAAAAGAACTCCTGCAGGACAAAATTCCGGCACATCCGGCGACGCTGATATAATCTCTGCAGTTGCGAGCGTCGTTAAATAAAACATAACATTAACATGTTATTTAATTTCGTGTCTTTTTCCATGGCCTCATGGAAGTCTATGTTGAATACAACAGACAATAATAAAGAATAATTGACTGTATAAGATTGCATTTTAATATTATGCATGAATGTTTATTTTTATTCCTGATCTTTTTAATAAATTTAACGTCCATTTGTCCGATTTTAATGTAGCCTATGTTCTTCTCCTGGTTACGAAGTTTAAATGTGCAAACTTTAACAAATATCGGTCAAAGCGTGTAGAGATGTATAGAGCATACATATGTACATACATAACCACATTGACTTTTATATATAAGATTTATTCCTCCGTTAGACAGCCATCTTACGTACTGTACATTTTGTGTATTGTATAGTTTATATTTTGATTCATTATAATGTTACCTGTATGAGATTCCGCCATGCGATATTTTGTATAATAGGCTTACATACACGATATTAAAAGAATATTGCATATCGACGGCTAAAAAGTAATACCTCGTATCTGTACATTTGCAGACAAAAAAGAAAATCTGTTTTAGAAAATATTTTCTTAAAATAAACTTCTTTATTTATTTTTGCTTTGCAAGAAATTTTCGAGAACAAAATATTATGAGTACACAGTCCAATTTTGTGAACACAATAATAATGTAATTGATCTAATTAATAATGTAGTTTAGAAAACAGTTGCTCACAAATATAAATGTTGAGCCAAACATAGCAATCATTTTCACAGCAGCTTGTGTAGTCTGAGATAATTAAATTAAGTCTCATTAGGTAGATAAATTTCCAAGCTAGGTAAAGAATGGAAAAAAAATATACTCTCTATGTAACAACAAATTCGCAACATTTCAATAATTTATATCTCTCGCGTATACTACGCGTAGCCTAAAATTACTATATAAACGCCAACTATATAGTGTTATGAATGTCAGGATGGTCTTGCTAGGGTTCTAGCGACGTTTCGTGAAAATGTCGCGATGGGACGTAAAACTTAGGAACGATCGATATTCATTGAGTAGGTGTGCTCTGTAGGACGGAATTCCTACGGTAAATATGGATTGGTAGCCCTGCTCCTTAGAACGTATTTCACTACGGTAAATATCCATCTCTGAGTAGCCCCTGTTCTCTATAATGTTGCAATTCTTGGAGGAGTATATCACCGAAGTCTACTATACACTATACACTATATACATATACACACAAGACATATGGCCTTGGTGATATTCATCTCTCAGTCTCATTGAGATGTTTATAAGCGTTAATCCTCCATCTCTGTATAGACATGTCTGAGGTAGCTGGCGCCTTTCACGGATCTTTGCGGAAGCCAAGCGTAGACGACTTGTTCACCCTTGACCCATAAAATCTGTAACAACTAAGAGCTCTCTTAGAATATCTCATCTTTACCCCCTGTTCAAATCTCCTGTCCTCAGTCTAAGAAGAAAAGTTATGCTATACAAAATGCTGATTTTACCGATTCTAACTTACGTTGCCCCGGCTTGGTGTTATATTCCAAAAACAGTGTTTCAACCTCTTCAAATTGTTCAAAATAAAGTGCTCCGAATAATACATAATTCAGACTGGTACACAACAAATGCACAAATACACTTTGATTTGGACATGACATTTCTGAAAGACTCATTACGTGAACAAGTTAAGAAGTTTTATAACAGTGCAAATTCAAGTGAAAATCCATTCATCAAGCGTCTTGGTCAATACAATGCAAATTTCTACAAGAAACACAGAACACCAAAATCCTTTTTAAGTGAATAACATGCACTTTTCCACAACCTCTGACTTCCTTAAACCTACACTAATGTCTCTGTGCCCAATTGTTTTGACAGCTGGACATGAACAATATTTGTGCATCGTTATTTGAATTTACACTAAAATACGAAAAGGCAGAAAACATATTTGTTTTGGAACTTTATCAATAAATTGCTGAATGTGAAAAAAAAAAAAAAAAAAAAAAAAAACCCTTGACCATTTTTTGCATTGTGTGTGATGAATGACTGTCCGAAAATCATGTCACACTACTAAGGCCGGGACTACGATCGACGTTAGTTTGCGTTACGTTCATCTGTACGTTGAATTTCTACGGAACGTTCAGAGGCTGTGTATTATGATCGACGTTCGTGACAACTATCACGCTCTACCGGCCATAATGAGTACTGAAAAGGACACGTCAGTCAGTCAGCTGATTATGATAAACATTGAATTTTATGATAACTTTGAAACAAATAAAATAGGCCTACCGGTATTACAAAAATATTTTACGACAGAATAATATAGAATGACAATAATAATAATAATAATAATAATAATAATAATAATAATAACAATAATATAAACCATATACAGATATTTGGGAAGACTGTTGTACCTTGAAACACTTTTCACCTTTTTTTTTTTTAATTTTGAAAAATGAAATATTTTAAATGAAAAATGCTTGAAATAATTATTGAAGTTTCCTTTATAACTTTACTTTACAAGATTTTATTTCTTGATTTTGTGTTATGAAACATAATATCAATGAACGAAATGTTTACTTCTGTATCAAAAAAAATTGTTTCGTCCACAGAACTCACACCGAAATTACGACCAGAGCTACTGAGCGACTTTCTCTACAATCTACTTCAGTTTGAGTCCTCTAGGTAGCAGCAAAAATTAAAAATGTTCAAAGTTATACTATACTGAAGGTACAACAGTCTTCCCTACTAAATAGCTGGACTAGTGCGAATTACGAATATACTATTTGTGAGGTAAAAGCCCCTTTATTTCGGGTTAAAATAGAATAACGTATCTAAAATAATGTAAATAAATTATTAAAAAGATAAAAAAAATAGGTTTACCCTAGGCTCGAACCAGATCCCATCTACACCACGAGGAGTCTCTTTACCATTACACTACGGAGATATACAAAACGCAATTGTTGAATAAGGTGTTATGAAGGTTTTCATGTTTGCTGCCTATAATGTTTAATCTTAAACAAAATGTGTTTTATGCCATACAGAGGAAATATATTCATGTGACGTGAGATATTCAATCAAAGATCGTTTCTCGTATTATGTAATTTTTAATTAATATGATTTTATTTAAAATTTCAGTAGCAATATGGCGCATCTACAACTAAAGAAGAGGTGAAAATATATGAAGGGTTTCTGTTTGGTGATGGTTGACGTTCAACTTACGTTCCTTTGCGTTTGTGAAAGCTTGTCCTTGGCAATGTTGAATCAACGCCGTCATGCGTTCGTTCATTCTAACGTTGATCGTAATGAAATACACGGAGCTTGTATTTGTCGAACTTCAACTTACTTCACCGCAACGTAACGTAACGCAAACGAACGTCGATCGTAATCCCGGCCTAATAGGGTGTGCATTTAAACAAAACTTGTCTTTTTTTTTTTTCATTATATTTTACACAGCAGTTATATGTAGCGTGCGAGTGTATCTATTGTACACAAAAATGTGATTATCATTTTATAGGGGCAACTACCCCTTTATAGGGGTACATTTAGACAAAAGTAATTATTTCCTACATAACATAATATATTCATGATACTTTATAGCAGGTATGCTCATTCTCTGACTCCCGATTACGTTCTGTCTTAGAGCCTTTTACTTTTAGCATATTTACTGATTCTTCGACCAGTCAGATAGATAACCACATGCATCATCATCATCATCATCATCATCATCATCATCATCATCATCATCTTCCTAACAAGTATTAGGCCAAGTGGCCTGTTACGGTCTCAAACTAGAATTTTCAGTCCATCTCTTCTTTGGACGGCCTAGAGATCTTTTGCCATATGGATGGTAATGAAGCAGTGCTTTTGGAATTCTGCATCGATTCATTCGTTCGAGATGACCCTTCCACTGAAGTTGATATTTGCTGATGAAATGTATAATGGGTTCTATTTGAAGTTCTTGCATTATGTTGCTAAAAGGTAGTGATGTGCATTCAATCTACAACCTCTCCTACCAAATCCCATCCTCACCTTCACGTGGTGCAACCCGTTTAGAACGAACGAGGCTCTAGGGACCGAGTATCAGCGGTATAACTGAAATGTCATATTCAGAGAAAATGCTGTATAGGTGGGAACCCCACCAATTGCACCTCTCTGGGCTAGCAACCCATTGAACGTCATTTTCACATTGCTTTCAAGTCTCAGCAGAAGCCTCGGGTACAGTAATAATAATAATAATAATAATAATAATAATAATAATAATAATAATAATAATAATAATTTGTCAGAAACCAGTATATAAAGCCTGGATATGACATCGTCAGGTTAGATGGAATATAATTTTTACAGTTTATTCCTGGCGATTTTAGCTTTAATTTAACAGGGGTTTTGGAAAAATAGGGTTCCATCTGCAATTTTTTTTATATAATGCAAATTTGAGTTTGTATTTTTTGCTACGTTGCTTAGGTTAACTTTTTTGCGAATTTGAATTTCATAAAAACGCCTGTGCTAAGTCAACAGTAAACTATAATGAATGGTCTCTGAAAGAGAGAGAGAGTGAGGGAGTGAGAGTGAGCCAGAGAGAAAGAAAGAGAGTTGTGTGTGCGTGCGTGCGTACATGCGTACCTGGGTCCCTTGCAAGGTCCCTGAAAGTTTTTAAAGTAATTTTGATGAATAGAAACTAATAAAATATGTATTGATTTCATAGTATTTTTTTTTAATTTCATCAGTATTTTTATTGTTATTGTTACGGTATTATTATTATTATTATTATTATTATTATTATTATTATTTGAAAAATATACTATGTAGTACATCCTACATTAAATATTTTGGAGTAGGCATATATTGTTCACATCAGAGAACTATACATGCATACAAAATTTAATTGAAGTAGCTTAAGTCCTTTTTGAATATCATGTAAACGTTGTCTCACTGAAAAAAATTCTCTAAAAGTTTTCTTAATTAAAATTATTAACTATTAGGTTTTCAAAAACATTAAAATTGCTTAGGGACGTACAGATATTATATACTAATTATTTCCAAAGGTCCTATAGATTCTGAAGTGAAAATAATTTGAAATATAGTAAATTTACACAAGCGAAGGTTGTACCTCCCCCTCTTAAATTCCAACATCCTCAGTTGTTTGATTATATCTAAGAAATACTGCAGAATAAACTATGATTTTGTATATTGCACAGGTCAAAGCGGTAAAGTTCACTGGAAGAACAATTGGACAACTTTCCTGGACAGTTTGCTGCAGATACACTTTCTTCAGGACAACAGGAGGAACCTGAGAGTGCCGTTGTCCATCCAGAGACTGACGATAGATGCCAAACAACAGACTTCTCCTGACTACAAGAAAATGGGCAAGTCTTAAATCAGAATAGCTGTTGTTGCGAATACAATATTGAAGACCTCCCTGGAATGAAAATGTAGGTAACCAACAAAACTGTAGTTCATGTTTCAGGAGAAAGGAAGATAATTTCAGGGGCATATTTCAATAGGCCTATATTTACTATCACAACCATAGACTAAACAATAACCGATAAAAGTTTATTCAGCCACTGAATGCAATAATTCATTGTTGTAAATAAAGCTTTAAAATTGCTTTTTTTTTTACCTACATCCCATATTTCAAGAATCTGATGTTACATCTTTTTCCGGGGACGTCTTCAGCTATTGTTGTCTTGCATTTGTCTCGTCGAATGTGACGTAGAAAGCTACAAAAAAATGGTCAAGCAACAATTTCATCAAAAAAAAAAAAACTAATGAAACGCACAAAGGACAAATCATGGAAGAACATAGCTGACAAATCCTCAACGAATCCAAGACGCATAGCAGTTCCACATATCCGATTGGTTACAGGGCATGACTTCTTATTTACAAAAAATTGGAATTCTGGACAGCCCTCTTTGCAATATGCAAGAAGACATGGACAGTTCTCATCTTCAACACTGCCCTGCACTTTACTCCACAAAGATCTGTGACCAATATTGGGAAGCACGTGCAAAACTCTCTTCCTAATACTTTTTCTTTTTTATTACTTATTACTATTATTATTTCAAACCTTTGTTCGTGTACACAATCTATGTATTGTATGTTTTAAGAAAATGACCATTGGTCAAGTTCTAAAATGCATTAGATATAAAAAAAATATTAAAAGTAAATAATTGATTAAATGGTGATCTTATTCGTGTTAATTGTGTAAGCATGTGCGGCTTACAGCTGTTTCGGTGCTTCTTCACACCATCATTCCAAACTCGATACAAAGAACATACTAAAGCAATAACCAGAGGACACAATACATCTACATATGCCGAACACATAACTAATGCTAACCACACATACAATAACATAAATACAGACATGGAAATCCTACACATACAACCCAAGAACCAAAAACTCGACACACTAGAACAGTACGATATATACAAACACACTAAAACACACCCCGATCAAATTCTCAACACACAGATCAATTTCAGAACACACACACTATTTGACACCACATTTCAACACTTTTCAACAATCGAACGCACCTACACAACAGGCAGCGAAGTTCGAGATGACACCGAGATCTAGTAGGCTCTGAGGATGGTGTGAAGAAGCACCGAAACAGCTGTAAGCCGCACATGCTTACACAATTAACACGAGTAAGATCACCATTTAATCAATTATTTTAAAAATTTATATTAAAAGTGTTTTCATTTAGGTACCTGTGTCTTTTGAATTACCGGTATAGTTCAAGAAAATAGAGGGTAAAATAATCTGCAGCATGATAAAGAAATGGCACTATTGCAAAAGCCATCAAATGACACCACATTCTGTCTTCAGACGAGGTGGTCGAGGTGAGCGTGTACAACGAGCTGGGCATCATCAGGGCGGGCTTGGTGGAAGTGAGGGGCCTCAAGACGGTTTGCATCGATCGGCACCCCCTTGCAGGACAGATTGTGCTGGAAGAGCGCGTCTTCGTGCCCTATGAGGAGTACGCCAGCCTGGATTACTGGACTGCCTTGCGAGCTTGTCTGCACATCGTGCTGGAGAACCAGCAGGGAAGTGTGCTCAAGATTGTGGAGCTCAACCAAAATGGACTCAAACCCATCTCTCCACAGGTGGAGCTCCTGCTGAGAGACGTGCCGAACACGGAGGCAAGTCTGCCATGCCTGTTACTGCTCATGCTCCAGGACTGTAATGATAATGATAAACAAAAATAGTTGTTTTGTTATTATATGACTTGAACAGAAATAAGTAGTAGTGGTAGTAATAGTAATAGTAGTAGTAGTAGTAGTAGTAGTAGTAGTAGTAGTAGTAGTAGTAGTAGTAGTAGTAGTAGTAGTAGTAACAGTAACAACTGTGGAAATGAGATTTCTAAGGAGGACTGCCGGCTACAGCTTGACCACAAATGGAATGAACTAATTACAAAAGAATTGAAAATTACACCTATTTATGAACATCTCAACCATTATAGACAAAAATGGCTTAACCATGTCAATAGAATAGACCGTTCCAGACTCCCAAGACAAATTCTCCGCTATATACCACATGGAAGACGATCTTTGAGACGCCCCCTGAAAAGATGGACGGAGACTGTAACAGGCCACTAGGCCTAATACCTGCAAGGACGATGATGATGATGATGATGATGATGATAATTAGAATAATAGCAATAATAATAATAATAATAATAATAATAATAATTATAATAATAATAATAATAATAATAATAGCAATAATAATAATAATGATAGTAGTAAAAAATATTGGAAATTTATCCTTTGAAGAGGTGGAAAAATTCAAATATCTTGGAGCAGCAGTAACGAATATAAATGATACTCGGGAGGAAATTAAACGCAGAATAAATATGGGAAATGCCTGTTATCATTCGGTTGAGAAGCTTTTGTCATCCAGTCTGCTGTCAAAAAATCTGAAAGTTAGAATTTATAAAACAGTTATATTACCGGTTCTGTATGGTTGTGAAACTTGGACTCTCACTTTGAGAGAAGAACATAGGTTAAGGGTGTTTGAGAATAAGGTTCTTAGGAAAATATTTGGGGCTAAGAGGGATGAAGTTACAGGAGAATGGAGAAAGTTACACAACACAGAACTGCACGCATTGTATTCTTCACCTGACATAATTAGGAACATTAAATCCAGACGTTTGAGATGGGCAGGGCATATAGCATGTATGGGCGAAACTAGAAATGCATATAGAGTGTTAGTTGGGAGGCCAGAGGGAAAAAGACCTTTGGGGAGGCCGAGACGTAGATGGGAAGATAATGTTGAAATGTATTTGAGGGAGGTGAGATATGATGATAGAGACTGGATTAATCTTGCTCAGGATAGGGACCGATGGCGGGCTTATGTGAGGGCGGCAATGAACTTCCGGGTTCCTTAAAAGCCAGTAAGTAAGTAAGTAAGTAGTAATGGTTATAATAGTGTAGTAGTAGTGAATATTAAGTAGTAATGGAATAAAATGGTATGGAATTTCAGGACTTTGGAAAGAATAAGTACATTTTTTAAGTAAGCCGCTTTTTTACTAACGAGCCATTACAATCTTCAATAAATCGATTTAATACACTGTAAAAGCAGTTTTTAATTAAAACTTTGTAAAGAACTTTCTCAAAATTTTTGATGTGCAGATATTTCTTTGGTATAATTTGGTACGTTTTTGTACATGTTTAGTTGTAGACCAGTATCGTTATGATGTTTATAACTTCGTGAATGAATTTCTGGGCAGTTCACCACAATTCCAGTAGCTTCTTGATGAAACCATCTCAGAATTGTTAACAGGCGAAATAAAAATAATAGACGTTTTTATAATGGACATAATTATTTTTATGTTAATTTTATTTGTGAAATAACCATCAGATTATTTATTGCCAATTTTTATTTTCTATTTACATCCATCATATAAATTTTGTATGGCTTGATTGAGTACTTCTTAGATTCACATGTTTCTTAAAGCTGTCCATAATTTGGATATAAGACATTATCATATGCTTTTGCAGGGTCTACAAATAGTAATAATAATAATAATAATAATAATAATAATAATAATAATAATAATAATAATAATAAGCAAAAATAGTTGAATAATTTCGAAGGACAAATTGTTCCGGGGTCGGGTATCGAACCCAGGACATTTGGTTAAATGTACCAACGCTCTACCAACTGAGCTACCTGGGAACTCTACCCGACACCCCACAGACCTCAAAGTGGGCTGACAACCGTACAAGCAACCAACATTGAGTGCACACTAACTCTGTGTGACTTAAATTGTGGTTTTCTGTTAACGAACAGTGACGTGTATTATGCAAATCAAACTTTCAAGTATAACTCCCTGTAAAGTTGATTTTAATAATTTCGAAGGAAAAATTGTTCCGGGGCCAGGTATCGGTGTCGGGTAGAGTTCCCGGGTAGCTCAGTTGGTAGAGCATTGGTACGTTTAACCAAAGGTCCCGGGTTCGATACCCGGCCCCGGAACAATTTTTCCTTCGAAATTATTCAAATCAACTTTACAGGGAGTGATACTTGAAAGTTTGATTTGAACAAAAATAGTTGTTTTTGTTATTATAAGACTTACACAGAAACAAGAGTAGCAATCAAGGCAATATGCTGATAAGCTGGATGTGGTTTTGCAGGTGGACCTGACTCTGCTGGGTTCTGAGAATTGCTTGCCAGACCGTGGGTCGTCAGTGAAGGTGAAGGACCACCAGCTGACGGCAGAGAAGGACTGCACACTGATCATGTCGTCTAGCATCCTGCAGCATGCTGATCTGCTGCGAACGGCCGTGGACGTTCTGTCAGATGGGGCCTACATCCTGGCACGGGAGAAGCCGGACAGCAAGAGTCCTGGGTTCAATGACACACGGTTAGAGGTAGTGATGGAGAAGACTTGCGAGCACGAGAAGCTTGTGTTGCTCAAAAAGGTAATGATCTATGAGGGACCATACTCTAATGCAGAGGGTGTGCAAACTACGGCCCGTGGACCAAATATGGTCCTCTGATGTGTTCAATCTAACCCATGGGATAAATAACTTTATTATTATTATTATTATTATTATTATTATTATTATTATTATTATTATTATTATTATTACTTATTATTATTATTACTGTAATTATTATTATTATTATTATTATTATTATTATTATTATTATTATTACCGGTATTACTGTTATTATTATTATTACTATTATTATTATTATTATTATTATTATTACTTATTATTACTTATTATTATTATTACTGTTATTATTATTATTATTATTATTACTTATTATTATTACTGTTATTATTATTATTATTATTATTATTACTTATCATTATTATTATTACTTATTATTATTACTGTTATTATTATTATTATTATTATTATTACTGTTATTATTATTATTATTATTGTTATTATTATTATTATTATTATTACTGTTATTACTATCATTATTATTATTATTATTATTATTATTATTACTATTATTATTATTGATGAAATTTTTCAGAATATAGTGAGTAATAATGATCTCATTATCTGTCTCACTGAAACATGGTTATCTGAGTCAGTTATTAATTCTGATTTATTTCCAAATAACTATACTGTGTTTCGTGCAGATAGACTGTTTGCAGACACTAACAAAAAAAGAGGTGGTGGTGTCCTAACAGCGATTAGCAACCAGTTACCTTTTACTAAAAGACGTTTTGACTTAGAAATTATTAGTGAATGCGTTTGGGTTGAACTTAGAATGACTGATGGTTTTAATCTTTTATTAGGTAACCATTATTTCTCTCCTGATACAGATCATATTCACTTAAAATCTTATCTTAATTTTCTTGAAAAAAATCTCGACACTCATAATTTTAGAATAGTAATCCTTGGTGATTTTAATACTCCTGGTATGGACTGGACAACTGGTTCTAATCTTAATGATACTCATTATTACTCTAAAATTAAGGCTAAGGATTTATATTCCTCGTCCTGCCTTCTTGGATTAATTCAAATTAACTCTACCGTTGCGAGTAAAAAGCTTCTTGATTTGGTTTTTACTAATGATAAAAACAGTACAGTTAAACTTGCCGATCACTCTCTAGTTTTAGAGGATACTTATCATCCATCTATCTCTATTTATATTGAAGTAAAATTATCGTTACCGGAACACTCTCTAATTAGTTCTTATTTAAATTATTCTCAAGGTGATTATCTGAATCTTTATTCTATTCTATACAATTATGATTGGACTAGCATATATCAGACTACTGATGTAAACACTGCTGCAAATTCCTTGTCTCAAATTATAAACAATGCTATATCCCTTTGTGTTCCTGTCACCTTTGTTAAAAAATCGCACTATCCTAAATGGTTTTCAAACGATTTACGTTAGCTTATTAAGAAAAAAAATAAAGCTCATAAAAATTACAAAAAATATAAAACTGATCACCATTATCATATTTTTTCTAATTTTAGAAAACAAGTCAAAGCCATGATTAAATCTGATAAATTTAAATGGTTACAATCAATTGATGATAACCTAAAGCACGAACCAAATAAATTTTGGAAATATGTAGAAACTTTTCGAAAAACAAATAGTAATCCCACAGAACTAATAATAAATGGCGTTCACATCACAGATGAAAAAGAAATTGCAAATGCATTTGCTTGTCAATTTAAATCTGTTCAACAAAATTGTAACTCTAATTTCATTACTTATGATTCTAATATCACTGACTGTTTGTCCCTGCCTAATATTACATTCGATGATGTAAATAAAGCTATTAAAAAGCTAAAGCCTAATAAATTTAAGGTACTGATAGCATTCCTAATTTTATAATTAAGGGTTGCTCTAATATTCTCTTGCCTGTTTTAACTTTTTTGTTCAATCTTAGCTTAAAAACAGGAATTTACCCGTCACTTTGGAAGGAAGCATCCATTATTCCAGTTTTCAAAAATGGTAATAAAAATAGTGTTACTAATTATAGACCCATTTCTATCCTAAACAATTTTTCTAAAATTTTTGAAAAAATTATTCACAAACACATTTCATTTTATGTCAAAAATAAGATCAATTCGGCCCAACATGGATTTACAAGAGGGAAATCTACAACTACTAATTTAGTTTCCTATCTTAATCTCATAATGCCTATAGTTGAAAATCAAGGTCAAATTGACTCAATTTATTTTGATTTTAGCAAAGCATTTGATGTTGTTCCTCACAAAATTTTATTAAATAAATTAAGTAATTTTGGTCTCTCCACTAACTACGTTAATTGGTTTGAAAATTATTTAACAGATAGACAGTCTTGTGTTCGACTAGGTAATTCTCTCTCGGTTCCATTTAATAGTTTATGCGGTGTTCCTCAAGGGTCTACATTGGGACCTCTCTTATTTTTATTATTTATAAATGATATAAGTAAAAGAATAAGTTCTAGCTGCCTTTTGTTTGAGGATGATCTCAAAATCTTTCGCAAAATTAATAGTTTGGTTGATTGTCAAATTCTTCAAAATGACATTAATTCAATTTCACAATGGTCTGTTGAAAATGGAATGAAAATTAATCAATCCAAAACTTCTGTTATTTCCTTTTCACGGAAAACTATCTCCCTAAAATTTAACTATTCTCTCAGTAATGTCGTAATTACTAGGACAGATTGTATTAGAGATCTTGGTGTCCTACTTGATTCAAAATTATATTTCCATGATCATGTGCAATATATTTATACCCATTCGTTAAGAATGCTTGGTCTAATTAGGTCTATAACTTATTCTTTTTCCACTCCTATGTGTTTATTAATTTTATACTATACGTTGGTTAGATCCAAGCTTGAATATGCATCTGTTGTATGGAACTCCATTACTTCCACTGACTCGGCTAAATTGGAGAATATTCAAAGAAAATTTATTTCCTTGTGTTCTTATAGATTTTTACCAAATTCCGATTATAACTATGAGATTAAATGCAATTATTTCAATTGCGGTTGTTTGTTCACCAGACGTCAGGATCTTGATTATTTATTTTTTTGCAAAGTCATTAAGGGTGATATTGATTGTGAATCTTTCATAAGCAATATCAGTCTTCGTATTCCTGCTAATGGTTTAAGATTTCATAAATTGTTTTATAATAAGAATCCTAAATCTCTCTCTCCGGTCTGCAGATGCATTAAATATGCTAATTTGCATGGATTCAACTTGGATCCATTTAATGTGTAGTATATCTTTGAGTTTTTAACTCACTGATCTATTTTAATAATTATTTGTCCATTTTATTTCTTGCATTTGGTCAATTGATTAATGTAGACTATTCCATTATTTCAATTATCTCATTGGACTAATTTTATAATTTTATAATTATTATTTGATCATTGATTATGTAGACCATTATATTGTTTGTATTTCATCTCATTGCCATTTTCTATCATTCATTCTCATCATCATTTGTTGTTTTGTTCTGTTTTGTATCGTGCAAAACTGTAATTGGCCTTGTGCTGTTGTTTTTGCACGTTAATATTCTAAATAAATAAATAAAAATA